>NC_083619.1:8507397-8687397 GCF_963584025.1 Labrus mixtus
ATAAACTGTGAAGTTCTTTTGATGTTAGTGATACAACTTACATTTTACACTGGTTAGGATTTAAACACTTTTGTTGACTGACCTGACCTTGGTCAAACATTTTGTGGAGGGGTTTCTCTGCTCCAAGCAACTTTCAAAAGAGTAATCAGGGTCCTGCCTCTTGGGCTAGTTTCGCTTAATATACTAATGACTAAAACGTACAAATATCCCCACAGTCTAGTATCATATGTAGCTAGCATCCCTTTAGCTTAGCTTAGCACAAAGCCTGAAATTTGGGAACCAACTAGACTTGTTGCTCTCCAAAATCTGAGTACAAGCGCCTCTCGACAATATCCCTATTTTTATTTTTTTCTACTTTTCATCAGTAGTATCACAGGTTTTTATGTTTATGTTTTTTTGTGCTTTTCTGGTCCACAAGAGCCCCCAACATAACCCCCATAAAGCAGCAGGTCATCGTCTTTACCTTTCAGTTTACGGTGCTGGAAGGCAGATTTTGTTATCTTTGGACAGAAACAGATTAGTTGTTCTCCACACCATGTGCTAAACTAAGCTAAGCTAAGCTAACCCGCTGCTGGCTGTAGCTTTGTTCTTTTGGTACAGAAGCCAAGGTTGTATGAATCTTTTTATCCAGCACTTGGCCAGTACGGAAATAAGCCTTTCCCCCCCAAAAAATGTATACCTCGTTCAGCCTTAAATAAAATATCCCCTACCTTCTCTCTGCAGCTTTCACATTGGTCAGTCTTTTATAAGATGTGTAATAAGATGCCATATTTGGTCCATCTCAATGGAAAAAGTGAATCTATCCACTTTTCTCCAGAGGAATGTGTCCATCCATTTCTCTGAACAGTCGTTTGTTTGTTCCCACAAGTTTGACATCCGGCTGTCACTGTTTGGGACATTACAGCAGGAGAAAAAGTCATCAGTTTGATTTCAGATTAAGAGACAAAAAACTGCCCGACAACATTTTCTGATCATCTTTTAGCCCTGTCTTTATCGTGATTGTCTTTGTGAGTTTGAGTTGTAATTTAAATTGTTTAAATATTTCCACACTGCACAGACATGTAGTTTGTTGCCTGCATTTCTCTGGCCAGAGGGGACAGGAGGTTATCGAGAGGGTGTGTCGGAGAAGATAAAGGTGGAGATGGACCTTTTGACTGTGTGTGTGTGTGTGTGTGTGTGTGTGTGTGTGTGTGTGTGTGTGTGTGTGTGTGTGTGTGTGTGTGTGTGTGTGTGTGTGGATGATATGGCTGTTGCTTTTTACATCAGGACGTTTGAAGTTGAGAATGTGCAGTAATTGGAAACATGTGTTTGTATTCTTATCAAAGGCTGTGTGTGTGTGTGTGTGTGTGTGTGTGTGTGTGTGTGTGTGTGTGTGTGTAAAGGCCAGGTGGTTGGCATTACCTCCTCTCTCTCTTGTATCTGTCCACTGTACGTACATAGATGTATCACACTCAGATCAAAGGGCTAAAAAAAAACCATACTTTCATGATCTTTGACTTTACAGTGTTTTAATCTGACCTTTGCCCTTTACTGAACTGAACACTTAAGACCATTGGGAACATTTAAAGATAACATACACCTTTTTAAGGATCAACGCAGCACATGAGTCCTTTTTGACTCAACACATTCAAAAAACATTTACATTTGTTCTTGGAGCATAAACAACACATTTGGCTTGCTATCCGCTCTCAGTTTGGTACTTTGCTGTAAATGTATAATTCTTTGCAGCTGTCTCACCAAAATGCCCACATCTCTTTGACTGTGGGAACATGAAACCTAAAGACAGGATAATTTTCCTAAATTGATTTACGGTGTTAAGCTCTTTATTCTCCACACTTCAACACTCTGCGTCACAATCTCACAGCGATCAGCCGGCCAGAGAGCAGCAGCTGGAGGGGCTTTAGCTGCTGCTCTCTGCAGACCTGTGTGGAAAAGATCTGACATGAACTCTGAGCCTTTTCCAGACTGACTGTTCATTTGGGAGGTATTTTGATAAGCTGATTTCTTTTAGAGAAATAGAGATAATGTGACTTAAACTGAAGCCTTTGTCATTGTAGAAGTTACTCACTGACGTATATGAAACCTGAACATTGTAAATGAAACAGAAGAACTTCAACTGGACTTAGTCAAAGTGGTTGAAGAGGTTTCACCTCTCGTTCGAAAGGCTTCTTCAGGTCTACACTGACGTGTGGAGTTATAATCATAAGCCTCAGTGGGTCATTACTACAGAAGATGTAGATGTACGGCTTTAAGCTGATGACACCCAGACTTACTTTGCTATTTTACCAGGTAGTCCCTGTTTTCCCCCGCTGTCTGCAACTTCTTCCATCTGGAAAAAAAAAAAATCTTAAGTCAACCACAGATCTGATGATACTACTATTCGAAGTCATCATATATGCCTTTACAAAATAATCAAATTGTATGGACACAAAAATGATTGTTCTGCACAGACTGTGACTGATACAAACCAGAACACAGTCAATATTGTAGTTGTGCATTTATTTAACAGGTGAGAGCCTCACTGAAAATCTTGTTTAATTTTCTCTAATTCTTTTTTTGTTTACAGAACAGTGAACCAGGACCTGCAGGAGCAAAAGGCGCCAAAGGTCACAGAGGGCCTGAGGGCAATCCGGTAAGAATACCAAGAAACCATGGCATGAGCTGAGTGTTGTAGGTTTGTCTGCGTGTGGATGCACGTTGAGACTGTGGGGGGACTGCTGTCCACACCTGCAGATAGCATCTCTCCCTTTAAATGTTTAACCTGTTCTCACATTTGAATGAAGTTTTGAGGTCATTTAACATCTTTTTCTGAAATAAATACAGTTGGAAATGGCCTATAGGTTGGTTTTAATAAACCTCAGATTAGCTCTATTACAAATTACATTTAAATTTTCATATTTGTACAGCTCCTGATTTAAATTTCAGTCTTAATAAAGTTTCTAAGGTGATGTGAAATGTCCACAGCTGAAGTGGAAAAAACAGAAACTTTATTGTTTTGAATTCTAACACAAACCTGAAGCCGCTATGTTCCTATAAAAGACTTTAGATTTTCTTTCATTTTTACGACCTAAATCACCCCTTAAAATGCCAGGCACCGTAGTTTACAGGGAAAAAACACATTTTTTGGAACTATTTTAATTTGCGGATTAATACACAATCTGTGCTGCAGCTGGTATTTACGGCACCAGGACTGTAAGCGTAAAACAAACTGCTGTGTCTGGGATCATGATAGTGAAGTATTATGTCACACTGTAGTGTACTTTCATAGCACACACACACACACACACACACACACACACACACACACACAAACTAATATCAGTGAATTACTCTTTATAACTTCACCAATCATATCTACTTGGCTTACAATTCTTGAATTATACAAAAAGAAGATGTATGTTCAAAGTAACAATTTGATGTAAGTGAAAAAAAATGTATGCAAAAAGCCCTCAAAGTTGGTTTTAATATAAGCCCCGCCTCTTACAGAGCAAACAGCCATTCACAGTTTAGGATTTTTGGGGTGGCACCTGGGGAGGCCCATGCCACACCCTGGACACCCCTCTGGACACGCCCCGGGGTTACAAAGTAGGACCAATCTACTATAATCTGGTGAAATATTGAAGAGAATATCATCAAACCTTTTATCAACTCAATCACAAATCGCTCCATCACTAAATACGACAGCGAACTGCATGCGAGGACATTTTGAAATATGTCTCAGTCTCGCTCACAGCGTGTAGGAAAGATCCAGCAATTCCCTTTCAACAACTGGCAAGTTAAACCTTGTGGTATTGGATCATGAGAAAAGATCAACGGATCTAAATATAACACTGTGCATGAATTCATGTTCTCAAACTGTAACCTTTCACACTTCCCCTCCTCTCTCTCTCTCCTCCCTTTCCTCCTCGTTCTCTTTGTGCCTCTCTTCTGGCTCGTGTCTCTGCTGCACATTTCTGTATGAACTGTTTGCATCATGTGTTTTCAGGACAGTTTCTCTCGACTACAATTAACTCTCTCTCCCTCTTTCTGTCTCTCTGTGTTTTCCTCTGCGCACACATGCGAGCTACGCTGGCGTCTTTGTCACAGAAAAGAATGCTCTTAAACTGAGTTTTAATGTCTGTTAAAACAAAACAGATGGTTTTCGTGCAGCCGAGAGGAAAAAAAAAACAGAATGCTGTGGCAATGAACTTCTGTAAGATTCACATGTTGTTGCAGAAAGACAGCGGCGCACAAATGTGTGGGTGTGGATGTGGGTTCAGTGACTGAGGGATTTTGGTTTGCAGTCAAAGGAGGAATGGTTTTCCAAAGAAATTACTTTTTTTTTTATTCAAGCTGAAAACATTCTTCCAGGACTAGCTCTCTCATCCTGAAGTCAGACCAGATACTCTTTTATGAGGCCTTCCTTTAAACAGATAAACACATAAATCAGGGGGAAGAATCTCTCAGTCCCCTTATCTTTTTTTTCTCACTCATTCTCCTTCTCTCTGCAGGGACCTTCTGGGCCTCCTGGACCACCAGGAACTGATGTGAGTACACAAAAAAAATGCAATCAGTCCACTTAATCAGGACCTTCGCCCTCTTCTATGTTGCTAAAAACCACCGACTTATCTCCCTCCCTGAGGCTGTGCTAGTTTTGTCTCTAAACCTGATACCGTGCGTTCACTACAAAGACACACATCTAATTTCCTGCGCACAAAAAATGCAGCCTTTCAGCGAGCAGAGCTCTGAGCGAAACATCGCAGTTATCAAGTTTTATTTTTTATTTTTAGAGCAGCTTGAAACAGTCATCGACCTGGCTGTGCGTGTTGTCTTTAAAAGTTATGTAACATGATTTAACAGTGTATTGCCATACTGTAACGCATACTCCACCTCTCGCTTCAGGAATGTGAAATTCTGGATATCATCATGAAGCTCTGCTGTAAGTGAAACTCTATGCACACGTCAATGCACCCTCACTAAAATGAAGCCACATGTACCCCACACTAAACACTTTGACCTGTTCAACCCAGTCTCTGATTAGCCAAACATGCAACCCAAACCTGGCGGATGTGAAGGTTGTACAGGTTATGTCGTGTTACGTTTGGTTCTTTTCAGTCAATTAACTTTGATTTGTGTTTTTTTTCCCCCTCAATCCACTTTGAATCCCTTCTCAGCTTGTTGTGGTAAGTTTGTGCTGAATTTTAAACTCATTCATCATCATTATTGTTTCGCCTGCTTTGTAACATTCCTTGTGTGTTTTGTTTTTTGTGTTACCAGAGTGTAAGTGTGCGTCTCTGGACCTGGCCTTCATTGTGGACAGCTCAGAGAGTATCGGCTCCACTAACTTTGCACTCGCCAAAGACTTCATCATCACAGTCGTCGACAGACTGATCAGAGACCAGCAGGTCAAGGTAGAGTCCCTCTCTCAAATGATGTCATGTACAGAGGCTATCATCTCCCAAGCGGGTGGCCAGGGTTCAAATCCAACCTGTGGTCCCCCCCCCTCCCCCCCCCCCCCACTCTCTCTCTGTGTACTCTATCCTCTGTCCCATCAAATAAAGGCATTATTGCTCCAAACGTATATCTTTAAACAAAGTCTATATCTGTTTAAAGTTGATCCTTTCCAGCTTTTTTGTTGAAAAAACAACAACAGTGAGCTGAATTATCTGATCCTAGATAGCGAAAAGGAAATTCCCAAATCCAGATAATTCTTTTCAAGATTAAAACTGTTCAACATCCGTGCCCGGGGTTTAGGATTTCAGTGTTTCCCATTAATTAACTAGACTGTGGCGCCCCGCCATCTGTCGCACCATAGTCTAATTTGCCATGCTAGTGTCAGGGAATTATTATCAACTATAAGAACTTTTTTTTTTCGAAGTAAATTTAAAGTACAGTTTACCCCGTTAAATGTGATGTGTGGCTGCAGTAGCCTACACCGGAATGTGTGATTGTTTTTATGTCCGTTCCCTAAAACGGTCCGTACCTTGTTTACCTCCTGCAGAGTGTTACAACTCACAGCCGTTCGAAGCTTTTCAATGGGAGTTTTTAAACACAATCAAAGACGTTTGATCACCCTGTCAAACAAAGCAGCATAACTATTTGTAAACCTAGATATCGAAATTCTAGCTGAAAATTATTTTTGAACCTGCAAAACAACTTATGAAAGAGCGGAACAAATCCATTTCGCCTAAAGACGCTCCGCAGCTCCGCAAACGGGTCATAAACCACGTCTGAACGTTTTGATTTTGAAATGTTCTTAAATCGTTTAAGCTGCTGTTAATACTCTAAATATTTATAATACTGAACAGTACAATTAATTTATAAAATATGCTTTTGTGCAGCAAACTGTATGACGTCATCAAATAGAAGCATGTTGTGGAGATGTGATCCAAATTTGGACAAGAGGCTGGAAAGGAGCGATAATAACTGAAAGAGGAGTAGGAACAGTATGCCTGCTTGAGGGTCTCAATGGGCCAAGCCTAAAGCCATTTAACTCCCATGGGCATTGGATTTTATTTATATTATAGAACAAAGTTTTTGATACATTTAACCTCTTAATTTTGCACAAAATAGATGCATTTAACTTTAAAATGTACACATTTTTCTCCCGGGGTACATGCCCCCGGACCCCCCTAGAGGGTTCGGATTCCCCCACCATAGTCTCATGAAATCCTGTGGGAAACACTGGATTTGATCAAACTGTATTTCAAATTCATTTATCTTCAACAATATCCCATATTTAACCTCTGAGGATTGTGTTGTTTATTTAAAATTATCCCAAAAGTGTGGCAAAAAGTGTTTTCTGCGATGTTAGGAAATGCAGCTATGAGAAAAGACCTCAAAATAGTAAGTGTCGACGGGAGATTCTGTCTTTTGGTTTTGGAACGTGTTTTTATGTCTCTCCAGTGACTCTTCTCTTCCAGTTCGGATATAATTAGTCAGGATGGGTGGGACGCAGAAATGTTGACGGAGAAAAAACATGCTTGTAGACATAACACACACACACAGACCAAAACACACGGTCACCATGCAATGCTTTTTCTTTCCAGTTTGCCGCCAATGAGTCCAAGGTGAGTGTGGTCCAGTACAGTGGATCCCAAGCGCAGGAAGTGGTCCAGCTGGGCAGCACGGTGAACACCCTCACCGACTTCAAACAGTGAGTTCACGTGCCTTCAAACAACCAGCCAGGCTTGTTCTCTAACTGTACTGTACCACTGCTACAGAGGTTTCACTTCAGGGCTTCGTTTTCAAGTTACAAATGTTCTCTTTGTCTTAACTTTTCATCAGCCTAACAACATTTGAAGGAAGTCTGCAATGTTTTAGTAATACATTCAGATTCAAAAATAAAGATGAGAGCATTACTCTTTAAATAACTTAAGACAGATTGGTTTCAATGATGTTGGATCCTACAGCAGCAACCGTAGAAAAACATTCACTCATTCAGATATGTCGTCTAAACGCAGAACTTTTTTGGAACGAAAGATGAATCTTAAAGTTCCCATGAAACCTCCATGTTTTATTTTGTGTGTTTGATCTGTGTACAAACAAAAATGATAAAAGTGACTGTGCTGTTAGGAGGAAGTAATCATACATCTATTTATACTGAAGTGAAGATTGAACCTTACCCAGTTATCTGGAGTTTCAGATTGATGCATTCAGATCTTGATCCATACTGAAGCCTGAATAATGTTGGAAAGTTTTTGCTCCTTCTTCAAAATTGATCTACAGCCAACATGTGGGAATGAGTCATAGACACGGCCTGGTTACAATACAAACACACTGCAGGTTTTTGTCATGGCTGAAAAACCACCAAACTGTGGATGAAGGCTGAAATAGAGACAGAAAGAAGGCTTTGTTTGGATGTTTCCAAACACACTGATTCTATTTCTTCACCAACATTGATTTCCCTCACGGTTTAATAGATTATTTTTTTTAAATGAAGCAAGTCTCCAGTCTTTGCTGGAGTTTGACAGGGGCTAACCATTTCCCCCTGCTCACAGTCTTTGTGCTAAGCTAGGCTAAAACATAACCTACATTATGGAAGTTTAATGGATGATAAAAAAGATGATTTTCTTCAATACTTCATGGTTAAACAGTTTATTTTCGCATGTTCTGGCTTTTAATGTAAATGATTGATTTTTGATGATTCATGGTCAGTGTGTGTGTTTGTGTGTGTACAGGGCAGTGAAAGACTTGAACTGGTTGGCTGAGGCCACTTACACCGGCGAGGCTCTTGATTACGCTCTGAAAAACACGGTGAAGTTGATGACCCAGGAAAACCGCGTCGTTCTGGTTCTCACCGACGGACGCTCTGATATTACTAGGGACAGGATTCCCCTGAACGTGCTCTGTGGGAACAACGTCCGGGTGAGTAGAATACACATGGATAGACGCAGTAAATGCTCCTGCTAAACTAAAACCGATATACTAAACATAAGAACATCCCTCCTCCTCTTCAGGTGGGCGGTTTAGGAGTTAAAGACTACACAGGCCGTAATCCCAACCAGGAGCAGCTCGAGGACGTGATCTGTAAAAATGACCCAAAACCCGGCTTTTCTTTTGTCCTGGACAACTTTGCAGAGCTGCTCGATGACACTTTCCTGCAGAACCTCACAGAAAACATCTGTAAAGGTAAACATACAGGCATAAATGCAACAACATTGTGGGTAATTTAATGTGTCAAAGTTATCTTTTTAGAAACTGCAATGAAACTGACTTTACCTGTGTTGTTCTCTCGTTCAGATAAGAAGTGCCCGGACTACAAATGTCCCAGTAAGTCTGTTTTTCATCTTCAATAATAAGAACTATACATAGGGCTGTCCCCATACTAGTATCAGGATTGATACCAGTATTGGTATCGAACTCCAACACAGCCTAAAATGTGATTCTAGCCAGTCAGTCAGAAAATGCACTGATCTGATACCATAACCAAACAACCTCCAGAGAAATCAGCTGGTTAAGGGTTAATTACTGTCTTACAAGAACAAACAGCGTAGTGTTAGCAAAGAGTTTAATGTTAGTCAACGCTGTTTAATTTGAATCAAATACAATACAATAAACTTTATTGTCCCCGTAGGAAAAACTTGTCTTGAACTCCTCTGCTTCCACATTTAGTTTCCAACAGAAGTATTAATAAATAAATAAAAAATGACATACAGTATAGCATATTACCCATATTGTAAATGCTCTGCATTATATATAAAATCTGTTTTTTCCCGCACCATTATTACACATTTAGCTCCCCTTCTAAAATGATCTACATTCATTTGATCAAAGACTTTGGATACAGAGTTGAAAACTGTAAGCATCCCTTTGCTGTGAACTGGAAATGTTTAGATCCTTTTGAACAGTTTGGTGGTTGCTATCCGTCTTGTCTGTCATCTGTAGGATGAATGAAAACAGCTGGTGATCAGATTTATTATGTCTGTTTGTGTGTTGCAGTCAAGTTCTCCAGCGGTGCCGATGTCTTCATCATGATGGACAGCTCAGCCAGCGTGGGCCAAAAGAACTTTGAGATGAGCAAGACGTTTGTCCGTCGCTTGTCCGAGCGTTTCCTGATGGCCGAGAAAGACAGGGGAGCGACAGTCAGGGTGGGTCTGGGTCAGTACAGCCGAAGCGCCCGCGTTGAGCAGGCCTTGACCGCCAACCTGGAACTGTTGTCTAATAAAACCATGGAAGCTACCTTCCAGAACGACGGCACCAACATGTTAGAGGCCATGGAGCTCGGGATGAAGAATCTACGAGGCCGTGGGGACGCATCTGGAGGCGGGAAGAAGCTGGTGCTGTTTTCTGATGGCAGGTCTCAGGACATCACCCAGTCCTCGTTGGATGACCGTGTTAAAGAGTTGTCGAGCGCAGGGGTGGAGCTCTTTGTCATCGCCGTTGGCAGCCAAGTCAGTGAGGCCAACCTGCGCACCCTGGTGAGCAGGGGCCGTCCAGACGACATCACCTACGCCCAGCGCCACATGTTCCGTGTCCCAGACTACCCCTCTCTGCTCCGCGGGGTCTTCCACCAAACCGTCTCCCGCAGGGTTTCTTTGCCCTGAGCGCAGGGACTCCAACAATAGGACCAACACGCTTTAGATTTTTAGTCCCGTTATAAATATTCAGGCTCACTCATTTACAATACACTGTTTGAGTATTTTTTTTTAAGAAGAAATGTCACAAACGACAAATGATTGTGTGGCAGAAAAAATGGAAATGTCTATGAAATTCTTACTGGACTTTCTTACCCTGATCTTTGCCTCCAGGCAGACTATCTCAAGCAGGGATCATTAAAAGATAAACAGAGTGATGGTGCTAACCTAAACGACGCTTGAGTTTGGAGCTTGTTTTGACAGTTCACAGCTGGAAGGAATGGCTGCCTGCAGGGCAATGCTCAGGGTGAAAAAGTCCCACATCAGAAGAGGTTGTTTCAGTCATGGAGAGCTGTCAGTATTGGCCACAAATAAATTCTCCCTTTTTTAATGGGGCTGGTTTCTTCTCAGGTATTCTGCATCCCTGTTTCCCTTTGAGCCAGTCTAACCCGCACTTTGAGTTACTTTAAGTTCAACTAGTCTGGGTTCAAAATGGCTCATCAGGGCTAATCCCTGGTGTCTCTCCAGGACTGAAGCTCCTACTATTTGAAGGATTTGTGTTTAGGATTTAATGTGGACTCATTTATGTAGCTCTTACCACTCTTTCAAGTGGTGTCAGGTTTTGGGTGTCTCAGTTTTACTTATTAACAACAAAAGTTACCCTAACCCATATGTGAATCACAAACACACAAAGTGTTTGACGCTGGACCAAAATGATTGTTAATCTGATAACTGTTTGTTTTAGGTTTTGTCCTCGTAAAGATAATTTAAAAGGTCAGTAAAACTTGGCGAAAACCTCAAACCCGACATCCCTTGAAAGTTTTATGCGATCATCAAACCAACAGCGAAAACAGGACATGACATCAGGCAGACTCAAACAAACCCGTCTGATCTTCACCTGGTACTAATGAGGACCCGCCAGCTGGACTCAATATGTGTAATTCTGTCTGTGTGTGTGTCTATCTGTGTGTGTGTGTGTGTGTGTGTGTGTGTGTGTGTGTGTGTGTGTGTGTGTGTGTGTGTGTGTGTGTGTGTGTGTGTCAGCACCTGTGTGTTCATCACATACATGTATACGTGTGTTTGGAGGTGATTTTTTTTTACGTGTGGCCTGGGGTGATTGTCCCATAAACAGTTGTGCTGGGGTCACTGGTTCACATGACAGAATGACAGAAACCTGCTCTTTATTGTCTGTGCAGCAAGGGGCCTCTGTCAAACACTCACACAGACAGACAGACAGACACACACACAGACACACAGACAGACAGACAGACAGACAGACACACACACACACACACACACACACACACAGACACACAGACAGACAGACAGACACACACACACACACACACACAGACACACACAGACACACACAGACAGACAGACACACACACACACACACACACACACAGACACACACCTTTGTATTTCCTTAGTGAGGTAGGAAAACATCTGCTATGGTTAAAGGCTACAAAAGACACTAATAGGTCTCATAGCATGATTCCCTCATATTCACACACACACACACAGACACAAAACAATGTAAACAAATATTACACACTTTAAGATCCATGGATTGTAAGTTCCACACCTTTAGTTTTAATGTTGTCAGTGTCCCAGAGTCACTGTATTGTTGTTATCTGTGGTGCTATTAGTCTCAGTGTATCAGCCATGTTTTAAAAGAAGATATTTTTACCTGAGGACTCAAACCTCAGTAGTGATGTAAGAGCTCCTTCAATAAAGGTTGCCCCACCAAAATGATTTGACTCGTGTTTGTCTACGGTGTTGAAAAATGAAGCCAATGTGGAAGTGCAAAAAAACTGCAGTTTCTCAAGTGTCCACTTGAGGCTGAATGAAAAAAGCCCCAGAAATCCTCAATTTAACAAACACCCTTTTTTACAGCAGAAATGTTCATTTGTGGTATCAACAGATCATTCTTTATTCGTAAACAATGTACAGCCCGGTTATATTTGATGAAGCTTAAGATTTATTCATAAATGTGCATAATTAGGGGTGTGGCTCTCTGCCATGTGACTTAAGTCCCACCTCAGCTCCTTTGTCTGCTACAAGATATATCAAAAGTTAGTTGGAGTCAGTATTTGCAATATGGCCATCGTTGGGCTTCAAAACATGTCTTCTAAAATAACACGGCAAACATCACTGAAACTACGTCCATGTTTTATAAAGTCTCTTTTGTCCAAACTCACAGATTTACAATACAGTACTTTAAGATGCATTTCATTGTTTGATGCATAAATACTCCTCTAATGGTCCTCTTTGAATTGCAGCTTACCAGGTGATTAAACATTAGAATACATTAACTCTTACCACATATAATAAGGCTAATTTAGTGATAGCAATAACGGCCTGGCACAAGGCAGGTCTCAAACTTTATGTTGACTTTTGTTATACTTTTCTTTAACTTGTATTGAAAAGAAAAAAATCGTGCACACTACTCTTGCTAAGGATCACCAATTTATTAGAAAAATCACAATGTTTCAGTCCCTCTGAACCTTTGTCAAGTGTGTTCACGCTTGTGATTTTTCTAATAAATTGATGATACTTAGCAAGAGTAGTGTGCAGGATTTGTTCTTTTCAAGTAATGGTTTGTCACCCTATACACACTTTCTTTATGAGATAGTTGAATGAATTAACGTCTTCTTAAAAAACATGACCATGTGTTAAAAGGTAATTAGAAAAAATATCATTCCATCACTCTAAACAGTCACTTGAATTGGTATGAATTACAGTTCCTGCAAAGTTTCAGTACTTCAGCTCTGTTGTTCTGAGTTGGTGGGATGCTAATGTTAGCATTAAGCTTGCAGCAACACTTTGGTGCCTCCTGATGTGCCCAACTTCCGAGCTGAAACAACATTTTATGACTTGAATATTTGTGAATCTTATGTGAACACTAAATGAACCCTACAAAGAATGTTTGTTGAATTTTATGACTAAGAACTAAGCTAGTTTCTCTTTGTGGGAAGCAAATACAGTAATAGTTATAACCTAACGCTAGCATACTAATAACAAGTCGGCTAAATAATCTGAAATATGTAAATTAATTGTAGAGAATTAATTTTAACACTTCTCTTTCATCATTCATCTGCTTAATATAGAAACGTGTCTACTGAGCAAGAACTGTGCTAAAATGTTTTGTTCCAACTGATGAGCCAGCCTTTGAGCTTTGTCGTCGGCTACTATGTTGGGGTTAGCATTTAGCTCCAGCACCTCTGTGCCAAAGTACAGTTACAAAACCCCAGAAAATCATGGTTGTCAAAAGTTGTGTATGTCCACAACCTTTGTACTCTCCCAACCATCTGACAGTTTGACAATGTTGTCATATCCCCTGATGGAACAAATTACTTGGTCACCACTTAAAAAGAAAATGATAACCGTCACAGAAAAGACATATTTTTTTTCTTTAACAAAAATGGATTCTATGTCATTATTTGGTCCAGCAGTGTGATAGTGTGACCTAACGACAATTCCAAAGAAGAACCCATTGTGTCAGCAAGTATGCTAAGATGCCCTTCAGCAACACATTTTCGCATTCGGCCTCATGACCTCAGGGAAAGTGGGGCTAAAAGAATTCCTAGGCATCAAAGGTCCCTGCAAACCTCTTTTTGTTGTAGTCTGAAAAACAGGATAAGCAGATTCCATATAGTCCAATGACAGACATTTGTTTAATTTTACATTTTGAATACTGAGAGAAATACTGATGTTGTCTATGATGTTTGATACTTCCTCCTGTGTCTCACTAATTTTTGGACGTCTGAAGCCTAAACTGTATTTATCAGCTATCACATACCGCAGAGTCCACACCCGTGTGTGTTTATGTGTGTGTTTTTGTTTGTGTGTTTGTTTGCTTGTGCATGGGTGTGCCCACATGCATGGTGATGCATGTTTTTATGCATGATTTACAGCATGCATGCATGTATTTCTGTTTGATTTGTGTGCATGTGGGAGCCTGTGTGTGCATTTGGGGACGGTTCCTCTGAAATTTGTCTTGGCTACTCTGAAGTTTTTCTTCCCGCTAATTTCCTCTTTCATTATGTTTTCTGAAGCCGATTGGACCTTCCACTACCATCTTACTCCCAGACTTCGGCACAACCCTTTTTCCACTGAAATTCACTGGTAGAGTGACGTAAGTTTTGCACATGGACTTGACCCTGAGCATGCATGATGTGTGCACGGCCATGTGTGTATGTGTGTGTGATGCACTGAGGTAACTACTCCCAGCTGCCATGTCTGAACAGAGAGCACATCTGGAGGGAAGGAGGGGGAAAGATTGCAAAAAGAAGCAAAGGAAAAGAGGAGTAACTTTTAGCTTATCATGAGTTAAATGTAATATCCTGTTTATTTCACTTTAAATATAGCATCACAGATTCAGGAGATGCACTAGGAAACATCTGGAATATATTCTTCATCTGATCTTTGCATGCCGCAGACTGCATGAACATGAATCTGCTCATCAATGTTTGGATTTGTGCATCTGTATTTGCATGCACATTGATTCTCTCCTTTGTTTCATCAGAAGCCTCTGTCCTTGTGCATGTTTGCATGTGAAGTGGTTGAGCCGATGCTTGCGTGGGATTTTTCTGTGTAACACTGAGAGAAAAGTTGCAGAGACGTTGGGAGACTTGAGCTGTTTATGGTTCTGGAACTGATTACTCAGAAATCCCCCCAGACTGAATTGCACTTTTAGTCCATGTGAAAGAAATAAAGAAAAAAATAAAGAGTGAAAAAGTGTGTGAGAGAGAACCAGAGAGAGAGCAGAGACTGGTTTACTCTTTTTGGGGAGGGAGGTCATTCCTATTCGTTGAGTCACACTTTTAAGAGAGACCAGAATCACTCCAACTCCATCTCCCCCACCTCCTCTTCACATCACATGCACACACACACACACACACACACACACAATGCTCCAGTCTTCTCCTCTTCTCTTTTTAAGGAAAAACCCATCCCAAGCCAAGACAGAGAGAAGAGCTTCATAGAGTAATAACTCTGGTCAGCAGCTGCCTTTCTCCTCCTCCTCCTCCTCCTCCTCCTCCATTTCTTTCTCATCTGCACATAGTCATATTGGCAAAAAAAGACTCCTGTAACATCTCCAACAACCTCCAAACTGACCCTCTATACATTCAGATTAAACCAAATTATTAAGAAGAGCGACTAAAACTTAATAAAATGCAACTACCAGAGAAATCCTTCTCACCAAAGGCTCCTTTGAGTAAAAATATGGATTCCCCCTTAGTTATCAACAGGATCCTTTATACTTTCTCCCTCTCCAAACCAAACCCCTCTCCTGTAAGGGATGCATGTAAAAGCTTGTTCCTCCTGTGTCCTAGCCTGGATATCACATTAGTGGCAGTGCACTGGCTGCTCTGCAGGACACATCAGAAACTTCACGCTGACTGTACTCTCTAACATACATGATCAGAATCAATGACTTAAAAAGAAATATGCTTTACATTCTCACAGTGTCAATGCAGATGTGTTCAGGGTAAATCTTCTAAAAGCGGAGACCTCCCACTATGTGCACAAACACTTCAACACATACAAATAGGCAAACGTGCAGCTGCAGCACCTACATGGTTATAAACATAGGGAGCAGACTTATGGACAGTCTGTCAGTGTTTACAGCGAGTGTAAACTCCTCTCACTCTGCCTACTAATTGCAACCAGACCACTAGTCACAGGCCAGGGCCGTTTGTGTTTACGAGTGAGAGGGGGCTAAGTCTGCTCTTTATCCTGTTCTATTTCATTCTTACCCACCACATGTATGAGATTATGTGAAACCTCCTGAATGCTCTTTGTGAGGGACATGAAAGCTCAGTGTGTCCCCAGGGTGGCTTCATCTGTTCCTCTGAGGGCCACATCTGTAGTCAAATTAGTTATATCTCCTGAAAATAATCGGACGTTAAAATCTGTGCCTGGAGTTTTCGAGGGGGGGGGGATTTATTGTTTTTATTCTAAACTCCAGCTGCGCTTTGGCATCCTCTTTTACTGCTGCTTGGTACTAATGCTGGTAAGATATACAGTATAGGGCCACGGGCACACGCGCGCGCGCGCACAATGGTTCCGCGTGCGGAGCCATGGCGCCTCCAAGCGGACAAGAGTGAGCACTGGGGTGCGTCCCGCGCGTGCAGGAGGAGGGATCAGAGCTCGTTGCTGGAACTGGACCGGGACAGGAGAGCGAGCGGACGGCTCTTCTGAGGGAAGTAAACGCGCATCCAGGGCTATATTTCCCATTTTCTTCCGTCTCTAGACCCCTTTTCTTTCAAGGCTTTTCCTTCTGCTGAGATGAGGAGATAATCCACAGAGGACCAGCTACTCACGAAGTTTAGAAGTTGACGGAAAGTATTCGGGTAAGGAGAACTTTTACGCACAACAATGTGCCAATGTGTCTTCCACTCTCTTCATCTTGCTATTTCCAAATATGTGTCTGTGTCTGTCTCTTAGTCTCTCTGTCTCTATTTTGGTCTCTTTGCATGTCTTAAAACTTACTCTCAACTAAACCCACTTAAATTGGGACTTTTTTCCCAGTCAAACTAAACTTTTAATACACAACAGCTTCGAATTCCCTCCAGAAAGAGGCCCCCTCAGAACGCGGGCTTTACAGGGCTTTTATTCTCATATTATCTGCATCATATCTACCTGTAGTGATGAAAAGTTAAGAGGACTCGCTCGCTCCCCTGTTCAGAGCAGAGGGAGCGGAGTGAGAACATCTGCAGGAGCGAGTCTCTCCGCAGCTCACAGCTGTCCTGTCTGTCCGCTGGAGGGAGCCACAGTGGCGACTAAGTCTGCTGGTTGGTTTGCAGTTTAGATGTTTTCAGGAAAAACTCAAGTAATGAGTCTGTATCCATTGTATTCCTTATTGTGACTGGAAAATGAACTGGGCAGGTCTGAGTTGGCTATACAGCGAGTTCTAATTTGTTGTGACAACTTTGCAACAAAAAAAAAGTAAGAATAAATGAAAGGTGGATTGCTGAACTGGTACAATGAAACACATTAAAAAGAAGGTTATATGTGTGTATATTAGCACTGCTGTGATTACCTCAGCACTCTGTCTGCAGCTTCATGCCTATGACCGAACATCAGAAGTGCTGATATGCAATGCAACATCACTCCTCTCGTGTGGAATTGCTTAAATATGATCTATGCCTCTTCCTCAAAGAAATAGATGGTTGTTACTTACAATAATTATTTTTAGCTTGTAGATGGTCCTGTGGTGGACACTTGTAAAGTTGCCATTTTGAATTGAATTTAAAGTGAATTATAAATAAAATAAATCAGCATTGTACCAGCAGCAGGCCTTGTTAACATGTTGCAGTCAGCTACCCTCTGGAGACTTCCTTCCTGCACAAATTGAGGGGCTGGATTATAGTGGGCACTGCCCGGAGCCTGGACTCTGCAGGGGCCCTGAAGGTCTTAAGTGTGTGTCATTGGCTGGTTTTTTAGTTATATGGTCAATCATCAAATATTTGTTTTCGAAGATACACACTGATATGACATCAACATCAATTCTGAGGCAGGTCCTGCATGATTAGCTCACCTGTTCAAATGCTGCATGTTCCTGTAATTACTAACACGGGTCAATGTGAGAGGGCCCCCTGATGGGCTAATACAGTCATGACAGTTAGTTTGACCTTGGCTGACTGCAGAAAAATAAGAAGCCTCTGGAGGGCAGCAGACTGAGGCCTGTCAAATCTTTTTTTAATTTGATGTATGAACTTTTTGTAGTACCTTAAGAGCAAGTCCTCAACAAAAAGAGAAAAAGACCTAAAACAAGGAGAAGTGATCATGAGGTCATAGTGATCAGAATATGAAGGCACAATTTGCAAAAGTGGCAAAAGTGAGATATTTCTTGTGATGCTGCATAAGTCCTGTCAAATCTTTTGCTATTGAACAACATTTCAGTTTACTATATTCATGCAGCACCCTGCTCCTTTTTGTCATCACTTTAAATAATGTTTGTTAAATTATCTTTACTTGAAGGACGATGTGGTGAAAGACATTTTGTTAGTTTACTGAGCCAGAACTGAATTGCATTTGTTCAAACAATGAGTCCTTCAAAAAGTGAAGTGTGTAGAGATCTGGTTGAACTAAATAAACGTTTAGCGATCATCACTGACGTTTGGCAGCCTGTAAAATCCTGTGTCCATTTTTCTGTAAGTAAAATTAAGCAAATATCAGCCTATGTTGATATACCTCTCTTCTGCTAGTTTTTTCATTTTGCATTTCCACCATGAAATACAAAAAGAAAAAGACAAGTTTTGTTTAATTCATGACATGCTTCTAAACCTATTACATAACTCTGTGGACGCCATTTTGTTCCCCGGGCAGAAGTCAGTTTCTTCTTATGATTCCTTTAAATTGATACCAGATGCAGAATGTACATGAGGAAATAGGTTTAAATTATTCTGCAAATATTTTGTCAATAAAAAGGCTCTTAAAGAAACAAATCATACACAATCAAGACTAGTGGCTTCAGCCGTCGGCTCTATAATGACAAATCTGTGACCAAAATGTCTGAATATGTTCAACAAACAAGTGGAGAATGGACCTGTTTCTTAACAAAATATATTGTTTCTATACCTATAAACCCAACAGTAAAGTGATTGACCAAATGACCAGCAGGTGGCAGTGTGTACGAGGAAAAAAATGTCTCTATCATTTAATAAGCAGCCCCTTTTTTGTAAAACAAAAATAAAACAAAAATTGCAACACAAGCATGAAGTCAACATTGTCTAAATGAAAGCACAGCATTGCCTTTTTTGCCCAATTTTTTGCACCACACCAGCGACAGGCTATTTCATTTTTTTAATGATTTAAAGATAAGCACTTGTTGTGCTTGTTTCATTAGTTTAGGAGGACTACATGTGAGTACTAATTTCTCTTTATTGATTTGAAGGCATAAACTGAAGTTTAAAAAGCATATCGTTGTGTCAGTTGTGTGTTTTTGTCTTTTTGTGTGTCAGACAGGAGAAGAGGAAGATGCTGGGGTTAAAGGTCGTCGCGCTCTGTCTTCTTTTCGGAGCCCTGACTCACGGCCAAACGTCAGAGTGCAGGAGTAAGATACTGAACCCTTGTTGCTTTAAAGCCACAGTAACATGTCATGTTAATGATATATTTGGTCTTGTTGGTTTAAACTCCTTTGTGGTATTAAATGTGTGTGCATGTGTGTGTGTTCCTCCAGAGAAGAATGACTGTCCCATAGACGTGTACTTCACCATCGACACATCAGAGACAATCGCCCTGCAGGAGCCTCCGCCTGGATCGCTGGTGGAGAGCATCAAGGTTCCCTCATTATCTGCATCTTTATGAGTTAAAACATCAACACAAACTTTTATAGTGTCATCATGTCCGTGTTGTTTGACGTTTTTTTGTCTTCTTGTAGCAATTTGTAAAGCGGTTTGCACAACGTTTGGAAGATGTTGAGTTCAAAGGAGCCGTGAGGATCAGCTGGAACATCGGAGGTCTGCACTTCTCTCAGAGACAGGAGGTGTTCAGTCCCATTGGGCCCAAGGCTGATTTCATTACTGTGAGTACCACACACATGAGCACAGATTCTGCTCGTATGTCCCTCGGTTTTTGGATGGAGAGTGCTCACCTGTGACTGCACCATGAGGAGTTTTATATGCAGACAAAAGGCAAAGCGATGGAGAGTGTTAAGCTGTGGCTTATAGCTGCAGCACTGATTATTGTTTTTATGATTGTTTTTTTCCTAGAGACTATGGTTCTCAAAATGTTTACGATACCATACGATACACTTTATTGTCCCCTTGGGGAAATTTGTCTTGGACTCAAAGTGCTGCCAAATATTCAGTTGCTTCCATTCGAATCCAAAAAGTAAAAACAATAGAAAAACCACATCCACACATAAACATAAGGGCACATACCAATGCAGAGCAACACAACATATATTGCACATTACCCATATTGCATGTTTTGAGTAAGCATGAGAGATAAAGTAACAAAGGTAAGAAAAATATAAAAAGCATACAGGGACACCATAATAATAATAAATTAGATTTATATAGCGCTTTTCTAAATCCTCAAAGACGCTTGACCATGACACTATTGCACAACCCACACAGCCTTATGAAACATTATTCAGAAATGTTATTGACGCGAGAACAATAGTGGTTTAATACTTTTAGATACCATGTGTTTTAAAACAATGCGTTCTCAATTATTTTAATAATAGGCTTATATAGTTTAAAAAAGTAGCAAAGCTTAAAAAAAGATACAGATTTTTTTGTAATATTTTTAATCATCCACTGTCAAAAGTGAAGGAGAGAGCAGTGCACAAGTTTGCAGAAGTTTGCCTTCAATTTTTGGTAATTAAAGACAGAAATGACGTAATATTGGGTGTTTAGGACTTGTATTTTTGTTGCAGTCCTATAGAAATGGGTTGTTTGAATTTTACGAGAATGTTATCGAAGTTTTAAACTTTTTGTATTGTGACGACCCTAGAGACTCATTATCACTATAGCAACCAGGGCTTTTTCATACAGTCTGTATTGCAGATCAAAAAATGGTATCTAGTGGCTTGGCTTTGGTTTAAAATGTAAAGACTACTCGCACATTTCCTAATTTGATTCTGACTGCGAATTTTGTGGCACCCCTTCCCCAACACCTAAAATGATTTAAAAAAACATTTATATGAATTCGGACGGAACAAATCAGAGGAAGAGCTTTTTGCCAATGTCACTTTTAATAAAAGGTTGTTGATCATAAACTTCATGTAACTGTATGTGGTCCCATGTATTTTTGTTTCTATAAATCAATTATTCAGACAACCACTAAGTAATTAGCACAAAATGAAACAGATACCTCTGGGACCCTCACGTTTTCCAATCCCTTTGCAGTTTCTATCTTTTTGTGATCTGTCATCTCTATGTTCTTGTCATATATTCAGCGTCTGGATGGAATCCGTTACCTGGGTAAGGGCACCTACATCGATTGTGCCCTCACCAACATGACCCATGAAATGGTGCGCTCCCCCACATCCCAACGTGCCCTCCGGTTTGCCGTGGTCATCACTGACGGCCACGTGACTGGAAACCCATGTGGAGGCATCAAAGTGGCAGCAGAGAGGGCACGAGACGAGGGCATCCGGTTGTTTTCTGTGGCGGCATCGAAGAACATCGAAGAGACGGGGATGAGGGAGATCGCCAACTCGCCTGCGACAGTCTACAGGGACGAGTTCTTGGCTGTGGATCTGAGCCAGGGAAGAGCCATCATTCATGATAAAACCATCGATCGCATCATCCAGACCATGGTAACATGCACTCGGACACACAGACGCCAAGGACTGTATACAAAGATGGACAATGTGACAGCTTCCTAAAAGTGAGGCCAAAACATTTGGACCTTCTACTGCTCATTGGCTGCAGTGTGTGTCATAAACTCTGCCTTCTCTATGTTAAGAAATGGGAGATAATTCATTTTAGAAAATTAAAATACACATCAAATCAGCTTTTCCTAAACATACTTTATCTCATGAATGTAAGTTATTATCCGGTGGATTTATGTCCAAGTATTAATATTTCTGACAAGTTTGGTTTTAGTTTTTGGAAACTTTAAAAAGGGATCATGATTGAAATTCTAACATAAACAAACTTGAACATAAAGAACACTCACACAAGAGTCATGGACCTTTATATAACCGTGGTGTCTGCTTTACAACAACAACAACAACAACACAAGAATCTTTTCTGCGGTTGACTGTAGCGACCTGAGGGGTCTTTATAGTTTGATCTGTAAGTTACTGCAATGTGTGATCTGGTTATCAGATGGGGCGGGGGTTCAATACCTCGGCTCAAACAGCTGATTACCAGACTCTGGCTCCATATGTGCAATGTGTTAGAGGGGGTATTTGGCTTCACTTCTGTATAACAAGAGGAGGTGGAGACACGCTGTCTGTCTTTATATACAGTCACTGACAGAAAAAAAAAATGAAGTATGGTCAAAGACTGTTCTGCTCACACTTTGTGTCTTCCGTCTTTATAGCACCATTTGGCTTACGTAGAGGTAAGAATTCACACAACACTAATAGATTTAAAGATTCATGTTTCAGACTGTCATCTGACTGTTGTTCTTTGTTTTCTGTATTTCTCAGTGTTACAGTGTGTCCTGTCTGGAGACACCAGGACCCGACGGTCCAAAAGGCCACAGAGGGCAAAAAGTGAGGCTCACAAACACAAACACACACGACAGAATTTGCATACTTGTCACGCGCTCATATATTTTCTTTTATTAACCCGCTTTGTGCAGGGAGCTAAAGGAGACAACGGAGATCCAGGTGTGAAAGGAGAAAGAGGTCGCCCTGGAGACCCTGGTATCGAGGGTCCTATCGGTCAGCCTGGTGTCAAAGTAAGACACTGATTATTTACATATATCACATATCGTACATTATCCAACAATACAAATAGGAATTAGATGTATGTCCTTATAAATATAAACTATTTTCTTGTCTCTTTTTCCTGTCTCTAGGGAGAAACAGGTCTCAAAGGAGACAAGGTAAGACGTCACTTTCCCAATAAAGTTTTAGAAAACTGTGTTAAGTGCTGAAATTTGAATGAAGTTATTATGTTTGTAGATAGATATGATCATACATTAAATGACCATACATCTTCTGTCTGTCCACAGGGAGAGATTGGAGCTCAGGGGAAAAAGGTAGGTCTTTGGTTGTAACTGTAATTTATTCCAACCAGATAAGAAGTTATCATCATTTTGTCAAGGGATTGGTCTTACTCTTCTTACTGGTCTTGTTTTTGTCATCAGGGTGTAGGTGGTCTCCCAGGACGCAATGGCACAGATGGACAGAAGGTGGGTGATGCAATGAAACTGAATTCTGTTTTTACAGTTTAAGGAAACTAAACTCATCAACAATCATAATCCAAAAAGTAACAGTCGAGAATGACTGAAGAAAAACTCGCTCTTCAGCCCTTTAGTCATCTCAACTCTGTCTTCCCCATATTTTGTGTCCGTCTTCATTGTCCAACAGCAATAGGCCGCAAATAGTTTTAAAATAAAAGAATACCTTCAAAACATCTTGTTTGTCAGTATGTGGGTGGCATTAAGTTGTCAATCGGTATAAAATATTGGTTATGAATGAAAACTTAAAGACATAACATGCAAAACGTAATACAGCAGAAATCAAATATATCCTAACTAAATATATCGGTGAGAAAGAAAGTCCATCTCACTCCGGGATTATTGGTTTAAACTCTGCATTCATACAGGACAGGATGGCGTTTCCATCAGCTTGTTTTTGTTTCAGAAGCTAACGCATGTTTCATTCATGTGAACGCCTCCCTGTCCGACCGTAAGCCCTGCCAGCACATGGTGGAAGAGAGACAGCCCCGCCCACTTAGGGTTGGTGCATGTAGGTGCATAATGGCATTTCATCCCAAGAGAACAATTCATGGAGAACCAAGAGACTTTCCAAACAGGAGAAGATACTTTTTTTTGTTTAAAGTACTTCAAAGAAGTAAGAACAGAATCAACTTTGGGTGCATATTTGATTGGAGATCAGTAGTAGATCAGTAGAAATGACTGCACTCGGTTGGAACTCTAAGGGAGGGGTGGGGGAGGAGGGGAAGTGGTGTGCTGAAGGGACAGCTTTGTTTTGGTTTGAGAGACTGGGGCTAAAAAGCAACATCTACTGTACGTATACTCTAAAAGTTCTTTATTATACCTTTAAAAACCTTTAATGAAATGGAAACTGTAAGATACTTCTTTGATTAAATATCTTCTCTTCTTCACTGCAGGGTAAAATTGGACGTATTGGTGCTCCTGGCTGCAAAGGAGACCCGGGCGACAGAGTATGATTGATTGTCATTTTTTTGTGAAATTATAAGAAGTATCAAGACTGTGTTGTGTTATTGTGTATTTATGTTGTGTGTTCGATGCTTTGTAGGGTCCTGATGGTCATCCCGGTGACGTCGGTGAACGTGGTCCCTCTGGAACTGACGGAGAGAAGGTATTCACATCTTCTCTTTCCTTAAACTTAATTGAATCAGCCATCAAACCCCTGCTTAAATGATGACTCATTTTGTGTTTTGTCTTCAGGGTGATTCTGGTCGTCCTGGAAGATCTGGTCCACCCGGCCTGGCTGGAGAGGCTGGACCAAAGGTACATCTGAACACAAAAGGTTTTGGTCACGTTAAATAATTCTTTTTAGAAGTTGGAGGTTACGGCTAAACTCTTGTTGCTTCTTCAACAGGGAGAGAGAGGAAGTCCTGGATCACCTGGCATCCCTGGACAGAAAGGAAACCCTGTAAGACTCATCGCCACGGACAGAAAAAAACATTCAAACACACTCTCATGCAAATGCATCGTCAAACTCATCTGTTTGTTGTTTCTCGTAGGGAACCCCTGGACTCCCAGGAACCAGAGGAGAGCAGGTAAGATTTACACAATAACTTTTGTTTCACTTCAGTCTTTTATTGACTTTGTGTTGAATGCCTTATTGTTCTTGTCCTCTAGGGGAGAAGAGGAGACTACGGGCCAAAGGGGGCTCAAGGGCCAGACGGTGTTAAGGGAGAAAGGGTACGAGTATTAGCACATCACCACACAAGTGTAAAACATTTCTATGTTCTAGACTTCTTGCCTTGGCTCCTATTATTTCATTTATTCAGACATATTATTCCACCACCAGGCGTCTCAATTTTTTTTGTGTGTCGCAGGGTGAAAGTGGGCCAGAGGGTACAAGAGGACGTCCAGGTGAATCAGGAAACAAAGGAACAAAGGTGAGAAGACCCACTTTTAACTTTAAATTGCTCATATAAGCATAATCAAATCTTGAATCTTTTAAATCTGCCTCTTGTTGTTGCACCTGCGTTTACTTTCTCTCATCTTAACAGGGAGACAACGGTCTGAACGGCCCCAGAGGACCACCGGGGGAATCAGGGGAGACTGGGAAAAATGTGAGTGAAAAATGAGAGAGCAAATATGGCAAATGTACACACATTCTTTACTGAAGAAAACCTGATGAAACTTTGGTAAAAGAAGTACTCACTGAACTTCTTAACTTGGTTAAAATGTAGAAGTACATCCTTGAATCTGAACTCACAGTGTAGAAGTAGGACAATCAATAATTCCCCTCAAATGGATTTAAACATTGTAGCCTGTTTAAAAAATCTAAGGAGCAAAAAACTTAAATATTTGAGTTAAAAATGGACTGGGTTAAAGGAAGAGTTGTCAGCAAAACTAAATAATAAGTAAACTACAGATTCTTGACTATTCTACTGAGGAACAGTAACATCAAAGATGCATTACCTTTGCCAGCTTACATTAACACTGTCTCTGTTATAGGGTACCAGAGGTGACCCTGGTGATGCTGGACCAAGAGGAGAACCTGGACAAGCTGGACCAAAGGTATGTTTCTCCATAAATCTGGATAATTATTAACATCTTCATTGGTTTCAGTCAGCATGCCTTTGTCTTGACTGTATTTCTTATGTTTCTATTCAGGGAGACTATGGAAGACCTGGTTTTAGCTATCCTGGACCCAGAGGACCATCGGTAACACACACACAAACATTCAGTCATTTTACATTTGCTACCTAGAGTGACAGAATTAGCTAACAAGAATTGTGTCTGCTTTTGTACAGGGTGAAAGAGGAGAGGGTGGAAACCTTGGACCTCGTGGAAGCAGAGGAGACTGTGGTCAGAAGGGCGATCCGGGGAAAAAGGGAACTCCAGGAGAGGGAGTAAGTAACTAACTGCTAACACTGAAGCAAAAGGTGTCTGTTTCAGAGCATTAAGGCTATTTGTTTGCTTCTAAAAGGGTGAGCCAGGACCTCAGGGTGAACCAGGCTTGAGAGGACCAAGAGGAGACGGTGGGCGTGATGTAAGTACTGTGAATAAAAAATAAAAACATTTGCTTTCCTAGCTATTGACATACTGCAGATGGAGAAACGATATAGTTCCATTAAGCCAGAAAAGTCAAACTAGGCTGCAGCTTTAATTTGTTTACTTGTTGCCAATTAGCATTATCTCCAGGACAAACCATGAGAGGAAAGCTGTGATTTTTTGTCTTTTGGTCCTTCACAGGGAGATCCTGGTCCTGAGGGAGACCCCGGCCTCACAGTGAGAACATTTCATCTAATCGTTTTTTTTTTTTTTACTGACACATCAACAGAACCTACAGTGCAAAAGATGAATGACATGATGATGTGTTTTTTTTCTGCAGGAATGCGATGTCATGAACTACATCAGGGAAACTTGTGGCTGCTGTGGTGAGTTTGGTTACCATTGTCTTTGCACCATAGACTGTATAAAACATGGACAATGTCTAATGGTGGTGGCCACCATATTGGAGGCTCTTCCTCCACCCAACTTTCAGTGAATCTAGAAACCGGCAAAGAGGTGCAGAAAGGAAAACTTCTCTCACAACAATTAAGCACCGAGCTAAACAACAGGCGTCTACTGAACTAGCCATCAGAGACCCAGGGGCAGCTCATGTTAGCTCTGCAGACCAAGGAGGAGCCACTCCATCCAAACAAACAGGGGAAAAGCCAACAAATGATCAATGTATGAGAAATCTATGTTAGACACAGACAACGATATCTAGACTTCTTGAAAGGTCTGTCAATAAATGACACTGTAAAGTATATCATTTGACAAATATTCCGATGAAAAATTCTCCTAATGTAACCGAACATCACAAACACAGCTAAGAGTTTATGGTTATGCAACTTAAGTTGGCTGAGGTTATAGACAGCCACCACCAATGAGCTATTACTGAAAACAATCAAGTCCCTATTTATGCAAATATTTAAATCTTAGTAAAAGTTAAATGGTTAAGTAAAAAAAAAATATCCAAATGTAGTTGACAGAAATAAAGAAATGTAAATTTGCAAAAGCATACGGGGCCTTTTGGTAAATTACTCACTTTTAAAGCCAGCCTCAAGAGATCGAGTGAGGAACTGCAGTTTTTACCATGTATTGGCACTTGTATCTGATAGTGTAAGATTCACACATTTGTGTTTTTGTCTGCAGACTGTGAGAAACGCTGTGGAGCCCTGGATATTGTGTTTGTGATCGACAGCTCAGAGTCGGTGGGTCTGACCAACTTCACCCTGGAGAAGAACTTTGTCATCAACACCGTCAACAGACTGGGATCTCTGGCCAAAGACTCACAGTCAGACACAGGTGGACATGCCTTGTTCATACACATGCTTGTGATTTCAGACTTACTTTAGAATAATGTAACAAGGTGGCTTTGAGCTTGGTTTAAACTTGTCTTGTGTTCACAGGCACCAGAGTTGGAGTTGTTCAGTACAGTCACAGTGGAACCTTCCAGGCCATCAGACTTGACGACCCCAAGATCGATTCACTGTCTGCTTTTAAGGTCTCACACAGAAACACACACCAACACACATGCAGCTTTGAAGAGTATTTTTAGAGTTCAGCACAGACTGAACTTTTCTCTTGTGTCCAGATGTTTTTGGATGAATCATAGCTGATGTGCTCTCAGATCACAAAAAAACCCAAGTAAAAACACATTTAGTCAGCCCATTCTACTGGGAAACATGAATCTTGGGGCACTATAGTTTTGCGTCAAGTCATTCCCACTTTCTCACTCATGCTGCCTTTAAATACAATCTTTACTCCAGTGGTTACCACATTGGAATTTGTGTACAAGATTGACTTGGCACCAAGTAGTGGAGTCATGACAACACAGCTGCTAGCCAATGACAAAATACCACTCTAAAAGCATGCAAGGCTAGCCTGCGGGTAACAAAATTGCAAGAAATGCTCAGTCATATTTCACTTAATACAACTTAACACAAGATTACAATTTCAAACCTTAGCATCCACCACAAAAATGTAGCTTTAGTGCCTTCTGATATTAAGCCCAGTTTACAGCCATGATACTTTTCACATTAGCAACCCAAATCCTCAAAATGGCCACAGTGTTACTAAGATAACTTTAAAGCACTTTTGAATAATGTTAGAAGGCCCCTCCTCTGTGTTCATACTGAGTATAAACCTCAGGTCATGCACATCACTCACCAGCTGTAACCTTCTCCACTACCCAGGAAGCAGTGAAGCGGTTGGAGTGGATCGCTGGAGGAACATGGACTCCCTCTGCTCTGAAGTACGCCTACGACAACCTGATCAGGGACAGCCGCAGAGCCAAAGCCAACGTGACTGTGGTCGTTATCACTGACGGACGCTTCGACCCCAGAGATGACGACTCACTGCTCACCTACCTGTGCAGGTGCCTCACACTGGAGATTCATGATGGGATAAAGAATGAACGTTTGGGGAGAAGAAAAGGTTTTATCTCATTTCTTTTATCTGTGTTTACCTGTCCATGTGAGCAGTGATCCCAGCGTTGATGTGAGTGCCATCGGTATCGGAGACATGTTCGACCAGATCGAGGAGAACGAGATTCTGAAGAGCATCTCCTGCCAAAAGGACAGCAGGGTGCTGGGCATGAGACGCTTTTCAGACCTGGTAGCTGAGGAGTTCATTGACAAGATTGAACATGTTCTTTGCCCAGGTACTCCTATCACAGAAACACACAACATGGACTGTAGGATCATCTGGTCGACTATTTGTCCCACATCATTTTTCTCTGACATTCTGTCTTTATCTTTGATTTAGATCCTGTCATCGTTTGCCCTGAACTGCCATGTAAATCAGGTAAGACCCTAACACTCAATGGATCTCTTACTACTCTCTTTTATGATTTTATTCTGTTTCAGCCTGGCTAAATCTCATGTCAGATTGTATAACAGTGTTTGTAAAAAGTGTCCTATATCAGGGATATGTGTCAAACGAATTCAATATTTTTCCTAAATGGTTTGTCCCTTTTTCTTCATCTTACCATAACACCATCAACCACTTGACATCTTTTTAACCAAAAGCAACAAGGCCTTTGAGGAAAGACTGTCCCTTTATGTGCACTCCTTCCCCATCCATGACTTCTCTATGGTGGCAGGTGTCACCTTCGAAAGTTATTATTCGGACCAGCTTTAAATATGCATCTTTAGATGTACCTATATATAATAGCTATTAAATATTTAACAGTCATAGAAATAGTCCCTGTTTACATACAAGAAACTTCCAGCTTTTTCTAATCTCCAGCAAACAGCTGCCACCTTATTAAAGGTTTTGTTGTTCATTAAACAGGTAACATGTAAATCCTGAGATCACAGGTGAAATGAAATTACAGGTATTAATAGAAACAGGATATCATGGTGAGTGAGTTTTCATGCTTAGGGTATTGCCTAACCAAAAATCTGTTGACCTAAATGAAGTCAAACCGTAGAACTTGCAATTATGAGTCATCAGTGTAAGTCCGGCCTCTTTAGCCCCGTTTCCACCAACAGCCGGGTTTGGTTCAGTACAGTTTGGTACAGTTTGGTACGTGTAACCTTGAACTTGCTTGCGTTTCCACAGTCAACAGTCCCCTTATTTGGTAAGTGGAGTGCAAGCCAAATGGAGATAGCCGCGTCAGCTATGTAATAGTGTGACATCATAGCAGCCCATCACAGTGTAGCCCGCTGTTAATGAAGTTAAGCGCTCAAGAGGAAGAACAGGGACACAGTCAACAACGGACTCTTTATGGTTGGATCAGTACCCTTGGCACCCCAACAGACGGGTACCATAAAAGTAGGACGGTACGGAGCCCTTATTTTGGTAACATTTACAACTTTTGACGGTGGAAATGCCAATGAATGGGTACCGTACCGTACCGAACTGAACCGGACCACTTGGTGGAAACGGGGCTTTTGTTGGATTTGTGATGCGTCGTGTCAGTGGGATTCTGCCCACACTGTTGTTCCGCCCACTTCTTTCAGGAGGGGGTGGCACTGCGGGGCAAGCCCCTTCCCCCTGGAAGCCACTGTCCGAGGAAGGCAACCCCTCGTTGGTCCCCACCTCTTTGGAGGGCGTGGCCAGCCTGCTGAACGGCCTGAGTGAGCAGCAGTACGGGGTTGGCGTAGCAACCATGGCGTACACAGCCCAGAGAGCCAAACTCGCCGAGGGATCAGACAGGCAACAGTGGACCGAGCTGTTCATCGACTCCTTCAAATATGTCTATGGAGACATATTGGGAGACCCAGAAAAAGCCTTGGGACTCTGCTAATGCTAACATGCTATACATGCTACCTCGCCATAATGGACGCCAATTACTAATCAGCTTACTGCTGGACATTGAATAGATTTTATTCAACTACAGGGCATTTTTTAACTCTACAGGTGCAATACTCTCCTGGGCTGATGCAAAATAAAGTTGCATGATATTAATCTGGTCCTGTGCTAACATTACAGAGCAGCATTCATCTCTGTTATTGTATGTGATGGATGGGACAAATTCAGATAGTGGATTAATGATTCTCCCTCTCGTCCAAGAATATTTCTGAGTTAATGTCCATGGAGCTGTTTGTGCGGAATATATTCCTGTTGTAATGATGATACAGATCACTTGTTCCATCTTAGAGCAGATGACTTTTTCCCCTTCAAATGGAAAGTGGATGTCATCCATTTGTTGGAGGATGATTGGTGTTTAGGGCCAATGAAGTCGCTCCTGTGCGAGAACAGTGGCTTTTAGTTGAAGCTTCATTTCCACTGTGAATCAAAAGCTGGCTGAGTCATTTTTTTTTTTGCTGTTTTGCACATATCCGTGGTTACAGTCTTAAGTACATTTTTCCTGTATTCTGTGAAGTAGTCGTGTTGGTGGAAAGGCCATTACATGTGGAAAATAACTGGTTTTATACATGTCACATTATACTAACTGAGTCAGAAGTAGGAATATGTTGATGTTTGGTTAACAGACTTGGCACCCACAATGAAATAACTATATTGAATATTTTGCCTTGGATTGGTGCATGATTTTTTTGCATGGCTTGTAAGGAACAATGACAAAAGGAAAATGACCACAGAGTGGCTTTAACCAAATGTTCGGAATCATGTTAGCTCTGTGACTGCAACTTGCTGGTGTGAACTCTTTTTGTTGTTGTTGTTGTTGTTGTATTAAATGTATACATTATTTTAAAATGTTGTTCAAGTGAATAAAATTGTAATGCAAACTAAAAACTGCTTTCTGGATGAGGCCACTACTTTTCTGACAAGGTTTTTAATGGCAGTTGAACTGCAGCTAGCATGTATGCGTCATGTTACAGTACATTTTACTTTGTCCTCTGAACATCTGTGCTTCAGCTTTGGCTAGCAGAACACAATGTGTGATTTATTACTTAACGTATGTGCATTTGTCTGTTCCAGAACCTGCCGTTGCTAGCTGTGTTCAGCGGCCTGTCGATGTGGTATTCATGCTGGATGGTTCTGAGAGGATGGGACTGGAGAACCACCGCAGGGCCAAAGAGTTCATTGAGAACGTGGCTAACGAGCTTATCCTGGCCAACAGCAACACAGATGAGAGGAATGCCCGCTTTGCTCTGCTGCAATACGGCAGTCCTTTGGAACAGAGGGTGGAGTTCCCGCTCACCCACAATCTCACAGTGATCTCAGATTCACTGGGAGGGATTAGATACATGGACTCGTCTTCTGCTCTTGGCAGTGCTATCATCCATGCTGTCAACAATGTGGTGATGCCTCAGGTATTAAAACACACAAACACATGCATTGATTTTGTGCCAGGACACACGTAGCTAATCCCCTGCTGGCTATAGCATCATAGAGTTATAAATCTTCGTATCAAACTATCACAATAAGGGTAATTTGATAAGTAACTGAAAAGAAAAATAGATAAGTATTGAATTTCTCTTCCAAAAGTAAGCAGAAAAATGTATTTCCCTAACCATGACTGTTGCGCTTTTAGCGGGGAGAACGCTTGGCTCGTCGCAACGCTGAGCTGGCCTTCGTGTTTATCACTGATGGCATCACATCCAATGATCAACTGGAGGAGGGCGTGTCTGCCATGAGGCGGGCGGAAGGCGTTCCCACGGTCATCGCCATGGGTTCAGACACAGACGAAGAGGTGCTGCGGAAGGTGTCGCTAGGGGACATGTCAGCCATCTTTAGAGGAAGTGATTACACCATTCTGAACAAACCCTCATTCTTTGAGCGCTTTGTCCGCTGGATATGCTAGTGAGGAACTGTAACACACCACACCATAGAGTTAGAATCCACAGAATGAAAGAAGGGCCTGCTCCTTCAGCGTACACATAAACACACACACACAGAGGCATCAACAACCCTCTGCGATCATTTTCATTACTGGACGAAACGCACGGTGGTGGCTTAATATCCAGTTATTAGAGGTAAAAAGTAATTTAAAGCAGCTTAAACAAAACACTTTACGCCAGAAGACACACACGCTGTTACACATAAACACATAAGCATTCATTCTTAACCTATGGTCAGCACGTCCAACCAAAGGCACAGAGACAGGAAATGCGTTTGATTATTGAATGTGTATGAAGCAAATTGTCGGCTTTATTTTTTTTTTGTATTGGTTCTAAGCTTGCAAAAGAAGAGTTTGCTATCTCTCTGTCTTCACAAAGTCAGTATTTACATAAAAGGTGCTAAAGTTAAAAAATAAAAGACAAAGCCGTTTGAGTGGTTCTGAAGACTTTCTTATGTCATGTTATGCTGTAATTACTGTAGTTTGTTCAGGGGATTAAAACATACAGACAAATGTTTTCAAGAGAAGAAATGTTGCACATAAATGCCCCACAGTCCGCCAAACCAGAAGACACACAAACACGTGTATACTGTATGTAGTTCATTACAAATATATTGACAACATTAAAGAGACATATCTGTAAACATGAAGTCCAAATAAAGCCGAATGTGGTCCCCCTACACTGTCTTTTGTGTTTGCAACTTAAGTTTGTGATGTGGTAACTTGTTTTTGATTCATGTGCAATGTGTCATTAAATCACTTTAACCTTAGCAGCAAGTACATTTCTCTTAACAATGATTTTAGTAAAGAAAAAAAGTGTGCAAAACTTAGCCTACATTACAGTGGCGGACTTTACCATAGGCACAGGTAGGCAATTGCCCTGGATCCCCAAACTGGAGGGGCCCAATAATACCCTGAAAAAATCACGTTCAAGAGTTAAAAACAAGTTTGTTTTTTTAACTTTGTGATAAGTTATTAGGTTTTTTTTTTTTTAATCCATATGCAAAAAATGTTATCAGAAGAATGGCTAATTCATCTTTAACTTATTCTCATAATTTCGACTTTTTATCTCATAATTATGACTGGGGGGGAAAAAACATCTCAACAAAGCCAAGTTTTTCTTTTAATTTTTTTTAACTGGCGGAAATGGGCTTCCACACTTAGGCCTACTGCTGTTTTGGAGCAATTAAAAGAGTCTGGAGTTTGTATTTTTCCGGGAGAACGTGAAGGCTGAGGGCTGAGACTTCATCCTCCCCTGCCGGAGAGTAGAGTATAACGAGTGACAGGCAGGGTGGCACTGTTGCATTCACTTGCGCTCGTAAATCGGAGTTTCACTTCTAAAAATGTTCAACCAGAGACAAATTTGGGGTGGCAGCTGGGGTAGCAAGGCACCTTTAGCTAGAGTTGGCATTAGCCACCCCATGCCACCCTTCTAGATCCGCCCCAAAACATATACGCTGTTGCATCCTGGAGCAGAGACTCTCCTCCAGCTGAGGGTGTTTGTCGACATAGACCTAGTTATCATTTCAACGAAAGATTCTTTTTTCAGCTGTATTTTACTCTCGGGAGGTTTGACCATCAACGGACACCGTATATCAGAAGCAAAGTGATCACCACAGCGTCCGTATTTTAGATGAGATATCACTGGACAGCGGTAAGTCGTCAATGATCTGTACATAGTGCACAATCAATCATCGCTTTGATGTACGAAATTATTACTAAAGGGTCATTCTGAAAAATAATTGGGGACATTTAAGTTCTTATCTGTATCTCAAGGAGTTATTTAGATAGTCATACGACAGCATGTTTAACTATGATTTTACTTTTCTCTTTGCATAAACCTTTTTGCAGTTGTCATTATTTTCGGATGATATGCTGATTTATTATAAAAATAGATAATGTTTACAAAAAACATGCAAAACAAGTGGAGAAAGTCCAAAGTTTACTACATTGCATAACCCACCCAGGGCATTGCAAAACTGCACACAGTCGTTAAAGGTAATTTATCGTTCAGGTAGAATGCATTACACTTATTTGTAGGCTACATATAAACCGTAACACAGTGTGTTAGGATCCTTAGAATAGTGTCACAATTGGACTGTATGTGAGGTGAAATCAGTCATGCACAAGAATTTAATTGGATGAGAAGTAGGAGGAATAAGTGGTTCAGTGTATTTGTGTGTGTGTGTGTGTGTGTGTGTGTGTGTGTGTGTGTGTGTGTGTGTGTGTGTGTGTGTGTGTGTGTGTGTGTGTGTGTGTGTGTGTGCGTGTGCGCACGCATTTGTTCCAGTATTACCAGTATGGAGGGACAGGCAATCTCCACTCTGTGTACCCCGGCTCTGGTGGTGGACTTGGACAAAGTTAAGAAAAATGCCCAGAGAATGATTGAACGCTGTCAGAAGATGGGGGTCCAGCTTCGGCCTCACATGAAGACCCACAAAACCCTGTATGGACACACACACACACACACACACACACACACACACACACACACACACACACACACACACACACACACACACACACACACACACACACACACACGTACATAAAATGAATTCATACATGTCAGTTGTTTATAGGGGATACTGAAAAGGCTGTGTTTGTGTATGTATCTGTGTTCCTGTTTAGTGAGTGTGCTGACATAATGACAGGTGGATCACGGCGATGCATCGTTGTTTCCACACTGGCAGAGGCCTGTTTCTACGCTGACCACGGATTTGACGACATCCTCTATGCATACTGTCTTCCCTTTGATAAGGTTCTCCGTTTACACACTTAATTGTCTCAGTCTGTCTTTGCAAGTTTTGATCATTTTGTCCAGAAATACAGAAAAAAGTGACTAAATTAAGTAAACTCAAGAAATGTACCCTAAATTTACCTTAATTTTTGAGTGTTGACACATTTGTCCTTTTCCATTTAACACATCACATTAAAAAAAACTTTGTACATAATGAAATGAAGAATTCATTTTCATCTTGATCATGGTAAACCATTCTTCATTCCACTTAGCTGCCTTAGCATCCTGACTCTGCACATGCTGTCTCACTGTGAGGAGAGCCATCATTCATGATATAAATAGACCTATGTTTTGTTTATTTGTTCACACTACAAAAAGTTAAAATAAATACAAATATTTTAGATGTTATTAAGAAGCTGCTCACATCGTTTAATATCTAAATAATGTTTAGGTTGTGAAACAGCTCCATGAAAATAAACTGAAAAACAAATGCTCCAATACCACATGAATAAATCAACATTTTACTTTGATTGGAGTCACAGTTTACACTTATTTGTTTTTTTTACTAATAGTAAACTAATGTATGGAAATTTGTTTATTTCACACTCTGTTGCCAGTCTGTACCAGAAGCATTTAGTGTGAATGTTGGAAAATGTGTACCTTTTTATTTGCGTGCGTGCGTGCGTGCGTGTACAGGTGGAGCGCTGTGCTCTCCTGTCAGAGCGGTTGGACCTCTTCCAGGTTCTGCTGGATCATCCTGATGCTCTGCAGCAGCTCAAGAAAAGACCTCTGAAAGACGGTCGACTGTGGCACGTCTGGCTGAAAATCGACTGTGGCAACGGGAGAGGTAAACACAGAGAAAGCAGCTGCTCTATGGAGGTAAAGTGCACATGTGATCCTCTGATTACTCTCCCTGTAGCTGGTGTCCTGCACTCAGAGCCTGAGGCACTCAGATTGGCTCAGGCCATAGCTGGGATGGAGGGGGTGGAGCTAACAGGAGTTTACGCTCACTGTGGGAACTCATACAACTGCAGAGGGGTGGAGCAAATACAGGCTGTCGCCCAGGAAACAACCACCTTGACTCTTCAGTTCATGGAAAAGTAAGACAAAAATTAAATTAACAAAAAGACACAATGGAAGCTAATCATCTCATATGTAACCTTTTGTAGGAAGTGGTTAATATACATGCAACATTCTATGAATTCATTCAATTTCACTAGTTCACTATGGCCAGATGTGTGACAGTGTATCAAGAGTTTTTAGGGAGGTCTTAATGTTTTCCATCCTGACAGGTTCAGCTTTCATTCACAAAAGAAGAAAATTGTTACAGTGGAGAAAGAACTTTATACATCGCCCACCTCGAAAGAGTCACTTTGTGATAACACTGATTCTTAAAAAAAGTCTCTGTCAACCTTTTCTTTTTCTGTCTTTCGTATCTAATGAGCAGCTGTTATCATCATTTGATTTAATTAGATTTTAAACATTAGATCCAGACCTAAAATACACACTCAGCCAAATATGGGTCCGTTACGATATATGGGGCTACAGTATATTGGTATTGGTGTCTGTAAATATGTTTTCTGAAATATGCCAATATATAAACATTTTAAACAGGGGATTTTTCTTCTTCTTCTGGGTTTGTTCCCCTGCAGACTGAAGGCCTTTGGCATCATCTGTAAATCCAGCATTGGCTCCACTCCCTCCTGTAGTCACCCAGTCAAAGACATGGAGCAGCTCAGCGAAGTGCATCCTGGAAACTACGTCTTCTATGGTGTGTGTGTGTGTGTGTGTACTAGTTTGTTTTTGGTATTAGAGTTTCAATCAGCATAATAAGAAAAAAAGGTGACGATGTCTCTGATGTGTTGTAGACACGCAGCAGTCTGTGATTGGCTCATGCAGTCTTGGGGATGTGGCTGTGAGGGTCCTGACTAGAGTCATTGGACACTGTCCTCACAGGAACCAGCTCCTCATCGACTGTGGATGGACTGGAATCAGGTACTATCTTTATCAGGAATGTATTTGCAGACTGGACAATTTCTTTTTAAGGCAAGGGCAAGGCAAGTTTATTTCTATAGCACATTTCAGCATCAAGCCAATTCAGTGTGCTCCACACAAGACATTAAAAGCATCATGATGAAGGGAAAAAGAGACATTCAAATAGAATATTTAAAAATTACTAAAACAAACCATCAACAATCACAGAGAAGACTAAAGATGAGAATGTTTTTAAAAAGATCCAAAAGAAATAAAGAAATTTGACATTGAGCAAAACTAAGAGATTCAAGTAACAAATAAATGAATGCCCTTGAATTTGAAATACAGTGATGGTATCTACTCTGCGAGTCTTTCAATGTTATAGAGTTCTGAAGTCTCCGACTACAGAGTCTTATCTTCCTGACGGACACAGATTCACCTGCTGCTCGTCCATAATTTAAATGGGTACTGTTAAATAATCCACCCAAGAAAGTTAAGATTTCAGGCTGACGTGATCCTGGATGATGTGAAGACTACTGAAACTATGTGAGGAGGCAGAGTTTATATGCAAGAATGAAAGGAGCCACAGGTCAGATTCGAACCTGGGCAGCCTGTGTGCCAGACCCAACAAGAAGGGTGGTGGTGTTGCTGCTATCTTTTCTGATATCTTAACATGTAAATCTGTTCTTTTTGGTTCCTACTCCACTTTTGAGTATTTAGCTCTGGAAATAAGATCTGTCTATCCCAGTCTAGTGGTCACTATCTACTGCCCTCCAAGGCTATAAAAGGGATTTATATCTGAATTTGGTGAGCTGTTATCAAAAATGACTGTTGAGTATGACTCCATCCTTATTTCAGGGGATTTTAACATCCATATAGATAACACCACAAACAATTTTGCTAATCATTTCACCGACTTGTTATCATCTTTTGAGTTTACTCAAAATATGTCAATAGGTGCTCCATTTGTACAGACATCTTGCAGGTTTACTGCTATATACTTTGATTCTGATAGGCTTACCTGGTCACATTCTGATCTAAATCTGTCTTCCTTATCGTTGTGTGAATATCCTAAATCATGGACGACATTGCGCCTATAAAAACCAAACGTATTTCTGGTAAAACAAAATCACCTTGGATGAATGTGGAAAGAGCGCGGGCACTAAAGAGAGCCTGCCACAAGTCTGAACGTAAGTGACGCAAAAACAAATTGCATGTTAATTATAATATCTATAAGGACCTGCTCAGTAAATATAACGATGAAATGAAAAAATCTAGACAGCATTACTTCTCCCAAATTATCTCAGAAAATCTGAATCTCTCCAAAGTTCTGTTTAATACAATCGACAAACTGATTATCCCTCCTTGACAAATCCCTACTGAGCTCCAATCTTTAGAGAATTGTAATGAATTCATTCAAAATTTCATTTATTAGAAATAATATTGTGGCTCCCTCTGCTGGTGGGTGTGGCCCCTCTTCCTTAACTCAGTCACATGCTGCCAACACTCTTTCCAACTTCACCCCTATTCAACTTACTGAATTACAAGATGTGGTAAAGCTGCTAAGCTGCATGCTGCAACATGTGCGCTTGACCCAATGCCTACTAAACTGTTTAAAAATGTTTTCAACTGCCTGTTAGACGATGTCTTTCGTATTGCCAAATTTCAATGTCACTGTGACATTTGACCTCATAATGACCTTTAAACAGAATGGAAAAGAAAATACTTAATTGTCTCCTTTTCTGCAAAAGGTAGAAATGTGTCTTTGACTTGTGTGAGCAAGAATATGCCTTTTTTTTTGCTCTTGTTTTCATATTTCTTTCATTCTGTTTCCTCCTCTCATTACTCTCAGTCTAGACGGAGCTGGAAAACTTCCCACTGGATATGCCATGATTGAAGGACATCCGAACCTAAAGTAATGCTGTATTCTCTTCTCTCTGGTCCTATTACTAAATTTAAGTGTGACTAAAGCTCTGATACAGTATATTTCTGTCCAGGTTGTTGTCTATGACTCAAGAGCATGGGAGAGTGGAGCCCATCTCAGGACCGCTGGACTACAGCAAATATCCTCTGGGCTCAATGCTCATGCTGATCCCCTACCACGTATGTACAGTCCTGTGTGAAGTGAAGAGTCATACATTGTCAGTGCTATTGTTACACACTAATCTTGTTTTACCCCCTCTTTCTGCTACCAGTCGTGTGCTTCTGCCGTGATGCACCCTGTATACCATGTGCACTCTGAAGGCCGCCTGCTGGGGAAGTGGACACCTACACGTGGGTGGTGAACAGCCGGCCAACCATATACTTGTACAGAAACTTCAGCTTAATGATCACCAGGTCTTTTTATAACTGCACCATAATCATTTAATATCATTGAAAATTAACCACTCATTTCCTCTGTGCTGCAAAAAACACGGATTAGTAAAAAATAATAATAGAAATGTATCACTTTGTTTTACTTTTGATAGAACTACTCCCAAAATGTGAAATCATGTGAAAAGAAAAGTAAACAGAAATGTACGCCTGTATTATTCTAAATGGCTAAATAAATGAAAGCTTTTGTTCAATGTTGTATGCTCATTATTTCATCAAAGTTACCGTGCTAATTTTTAATCAGTCAGTAAATGGTGTAACATGTCAATGGGAACCTACTCTCAGCCAGTTGTTTGTATGTGACAGCGTTCTGATAAATCAATATGATACAAATTGTTTTTTATTTCTGCATTAAACGACAAAAAGTACATGTTTTTTTTAAGTCTCTTAAAGTTTAAAAAATATTGCTCACAATATGTAACTGTCAAGTCAAACACATTTTATTTTTGAAAGGGTTTAAACAGATTAATAAAAGGAACAATTTCACAAGTGGAATTAAAAAAGATGTCTGAAGAAAAGACTAAAAGAATGTCAATAAGATTATAAAATATTAAACATTATAAGTGTAATTCATAGTTCTTCATCTGCTTATTCTTCTAATTAAATGTGTGGTTTGTCTTTATTATCAATAAGCATAATAACGCCTGTTATCTATAATAAAACATTAAAATCAGCAGTACACGGGTTTATGATTTGGGCAATTTTGCGAAATGCATCATGGGTAATGATGTTCTACACGAGCTGACGTTCTGATTGGTTACCGCACGACCTTTCACTTGTCACGTGGTTTAAAACTTCAGGAGGATGGCGCGGAAAGTTGTCACACCACCACACCGTGCAGCTCGGTCTGTGAAAGTTGTGTTTACATTTTAAACCGGGTGTTACTGACATTCCCAGGTAAGATATTATATACATATATATACATATATATACATATATATATATATATATATATACTGTAGATACATGTCGATACTTTTAACTTTTATTTTCGACATTCAGAGTGTAGAGGCTGTTTATTGTTACTACTATGTAGAATAACCTTATATCAAATACAACTGTACAATCATTACGTATTTTAACACATAACCATGGCTGAATGAGTAAATTAGAAGTATCAGTAAGTGGTCGACTATATAAGTAAACGAGGATAAATGTGTATTTTCTTTTAGGGCACCTCGGAGTATCGTTTTAGTTAGCTCCTGTCTCACTGGGTGTTGCATTTCTTTTACAGTAGTCATGAGTGTTTTGGAGGTGAAGTTCATCGGTGATGGAGATGCTCTGGAGCACATCGTGGACAAACAGGAAGGTATGGAAAACTCAGTCATGCTTGGGTGGTTGTAGTTATTCGCAGGTGTTTAACCAGCTCACCTGTGTGTCGCTGTATTTAACTTAAAGGTGTGCAGAGCAGCAGTGGAGCTGTTCAGAAGATGGTGAAGTTTAAGAGCCCCGCAGGACGAAGGGGCAGAGAGGAGGAGGAAGATCACGATGGAGATGAAAACGGACTCCTTGATGAGCAGAACTACATCCAAGCTCTGGGAACAGACAATGCAGAGGGTAAGAAAAGTGAAAACTTAAAATAAGCTGCAACCATTGCTCCCTGTCTTGCTGTGTCCTTGTGTTTCTAAAGGTATGTAAAACCTTTCATGCAGCCTAGTGCTAAATAATGCAAAATGATACCATAGGTGCAGATTAGCACACTTACTGGTAGTTGAATAAATTCACACAGCTAAAACAATGCAAAATATCCTGTGAGCATTAAGTTCATGAAGTTTGTTCTAGTTTGATTTGCTTGAGAGAGGTATTGATTATTGATCCTGTCAAACATATTGCTCACTTAATATTATTATCAGTCAGTATGATCACATCACAGATATATGGTGTGTGTATGTAACACAATTACTGAAAACTGATTATATTTGCCGATCATGGTTTGTGTATCACCACAAAGCTGTTAAGGAGTCTCAGAATACAAATCTCTTGGTTTCTGGTTAGATCACAAACTCACATTCAAATTACACATATATACTCTGGGCAGCAAGTTAAGACAAACAATAGGTTCCCTCTACCGAAACAAAACTAACTTCCTAATGCTTAGAAGAAAAGGGATCATTGAGGCCATGTTTTTAACGGTTCTGGATTGTCGTGACGTTGACTATCGGAACACCTCCGTCCCCATACTTTCTTCCCTTGATGCCATTTTTCACTCTGCCCTCAGTTTCATTACAGGATAGTTACTCCACACATAGGGTTAGGGTACGCAAATCTAACTGTAAGACGTGACATACATTTACATTTTTTTATAAAGTCTTAATTGGCAAAATGTTGCCATATATTACTTCATTACTAAACCGGTGTCATAGTCAACACATTGTAGTAACTGGCTGGAGCTTGAAGTCCCACGGGCGAACACTTCATTTTGTAAAACTGCTTTTAGCTTCTCTGAATGTCTGTTGCAAAGTGTGTCCATGTGAATGCAGCAAACGTCTTACACTTGTTCCTATGAGTCGGTTTCAAACTTTGATTTTACACTCCTCTGACTTTGATTGGAACTGTTTTTAATTGTTTTGTTGTTTGTATTTATTCAGTTTCGTTTTACACTCTGCATCATTGATTCTTTGAGATTTGATTCCAGAGATCAGATCATGTAGAAAACTGTGCTTATAGTTTGTCCAGCAGAATGTGCTCTAACGTTTTAGTTTACAATTCTCCCTGCACATGAAGCAGAGCGTCACAGCTAAGCAATTTATGATAATGTTAAATATAGTTTTGTTAAGTTATTTGTCTTTGTTATCGGCCTCCTGCTTGAGACTACCTTTACATACAGTAGACATATCTGTGTGTATTCCTCACGAGAATTGCACATTTTCATTCCAGCTCATAAATGTACTGTTCTGGCAGACATGTCTGTAGTGTCTTCATCTTTCCCCTCTATAATCTGTATTTCTTAAACTTCACATATCAGCTTGGCTTTCTAATTACACTGTACCACAGGATCAGTTATGTCTTGTGTTACACTGAATGTTTCTTCCAATTAGTTTAGTTATTTTCTCCCATATTTATTAATGAGGGTGTACTTCAACTTCTATTTACAGTTAAAGAACACATACTTGTGCTGGCATGCCACAGTGGTTCCACTACCTCTAGGTGCTGAGGGAATAATAATAGGCAGCAGTATTTATTGCTGCTAAACATAAAAAAAAAAAAAGGTTATAATTTTTTCATTATATCTGTTTTTCTCTTCAGAAGATGAGGAGGGTTTGTCGAGAGTGGCTGGATCCTCCATTTTTACCTTCCAGAAAGTAAAACGAGGACACAGCATGGCGCAGACTGGTGAGAGCTTTCATCTTCCCCCGTCACATATACACATGTTATCCTACATTTATAACATTATCTGCATTAACCACGTCATATTACACTTCTTGTCAGGTTATTTAACACTGGTTGTTTTATTTATAGCAAGCGAGTTGGCTCGGACACCCGCCAAAAGCGTGACTTTCAACAAGACCCCCAAAGCTGAACCCTCCACTCCCACCAGAACAGGCCGCAGTGAGTCTAGCACAGATTTGTATTATTTTATTTTTCCATTCACAGAAGAATAAATCTGTTATTTCTCCCTCTGAGCAGACCACAGAGGTGAAGGCAGGACACCACAGAGGGTGAGACGAGAAGGAATTTGTTTTCCTGACTTTTCATTCACACTTCAGACCCAGACGCCTTATCATCATGACGTTGGTGCAGTGTGGGTTTCTCTCAGTTTAACTTCTTCTTTTTTACATACCAGAACAAGAAGGTTCAGTTTGTCTCCACGACTCCACACAGGCTGAGGAAGAGGATGACAAGTGAGTTTTAACTCTCGTGTTTCAGAGAGGTTGAGATATAAAAAGTCTGATTTAATGTGTGAACTTTATCGTTTAAACTTTCAGCTCCGAGCCTCCGGTCAGACAGCGATAGTGAGCTGTCGCCCTCTGACTCTGGGGAGGACGAGGAAAACGAGGACAGGATGGAGGAGGAGCAGAAAGTACAGAAAGAAGACAAGGAGAATCTGAAGACTCCAGTGAGGGGCAGTAAAGGCTCGTCTGCAGCTCTTTACAAGACTCCCGGCAAGAAGAGCAAAACTTCAGAAGCCCTCAACCAGCCCAGCATGGTGGAGGAGTATTTTGAAGCCCATGGCAGCTCGAAGGTCCTGACCTCAGACCGCACACTGGAGCGTTTACATACTCCTAAACTGGACCGGGTCAGTAACTAACAGCCAGTATTTAACATGTGTAGACTGAGCTGTGTTGTTGTGTCTTTGAGGTTATTCTTATGTTATATTTGCAGGAGACGCTGGTCCAGCTGTTAGATGGAAAGCCGTCCTGCTACTCCAAAGAGATCCAGCAGCTCCACAACAAACACAAGATGCACTTTAACAAATGGATGCTACAGTTACAGTGAGTGACTCTTTTAAATGTTTATGTATTTGTTTTTGTTTGTTTAATATTTCGGTGTAACGTAGAATATGTTTGGCGTTTAACTGTGTAGGCTGGGCTTCAGCGTGATCGTTTACGGTTTGGGAAGCAAAAAGTCTCTGCTGGAGGACTTCAGAGTGTCTCACTTGGCTCAAGAAATCCACCTCGTGGTCAACGGATTCTTCCCCTCCATCACTCTTAAGTCGGTCAGTATACATGAACAGATCTCTCCAAAAATGATCCTTTGTTACTGCATGTTCTTGCAGGGCAGGCCAAGTTGATTATTAAAGCTCCGTTCATGTATCGAGCAATTCAAAGTGCTTTACAGAGATAAAAAGAGAACATGAAAGACAGAAATAAGACATCAAAATACCCAAAGTATTAAACTAAAAGATAATGAACTTATTAGAATGAAGAAGTGAATCAAAATGTTTTGAGACCCTGTTTTCAAAAAGCTAACGGGTTGAAAAGGTCTCGGGTACAGATTTGCTGAAACAGGAAAAAGAAAAGAAGAAGGCTGGTGATGTTGTTTTTTTTACTCACTGTCAAAGATTTATTTCAAAACATCCAAAACCAGCCACGAATGAGACCTACGAAACAACTTCTGTGTTTTTAAACAAACAATGAACATAATTGAACAAAACCTTCTATTATAATAAACAGTAGTATTAGTTTAATCTGAGTGAACTCCAAACACTCTTTACTCCTCACTAAAACACCAAACTGTGTGTATATCCAAATATCTGAACTGTGTACCTCTGTTTGGGTGACAGTTTGCAGGAACTTGATTCCTGCAGTCTGATCGCCTCATTTAAACATGAACCTGTATGTTTATGCTCCGGTTTGGCAAAGCACCGTGCTTGAACATGATTCAAACTGGACTTAAGGGGTGAAGTGTGCTTAGGCACGGTACGGATTGCCCAGCGTGAGTGAGCCCTTATACTGCAGGAACTGATGCACCGCTGAGTGGCATATGCAGGATTTGAATGTTGGAAAGGATTTAAAGGTGGACTTGGGATGGATAGATTTTTTATTTCTTACCAGATTTGTTCTCAACCTCAAGATTTTAAAGAAACAATAGAAGTACAGGTGGAATGTCTTTTGTTTGACTGCGTGACTGAAGGTCTGCATGTATAAAAAAGAAACCAAAATGTAATGATATTAAACGATATTAAACATTTACATATAAAGAACAAAAAACATAATCACAGACAAAACAAAAGCACCACCCAGACTTTGTGCTTACTTTAATATTTTGTGATTTAGTTTTTATACTAATATTTTTCATACTAATTTTAGAGATATCAAAAATACTTGTACAGATCCTACATACTCAACACACATCCATTTACAAAAATATACATGTATTCATATATACCCACATAAACATAACATTTATACGTTCAGGAACAGTGGGGGTTCAAATCATTTTGGACACAGTGGGTGAGGGGAGAATCTTTTTCTGTCTTTTAAACTTAAAGACAAGTGTTGTTTTTTTTTATGCAGATCTTAAATGCCCTGTCGTGTGACGTCCTGGAGCACCAGGGAAATTTCCGGACTCCCTCAGATCAGATCCAGTACATCACTCAGACCCTTAGAGACAGTGAGTGTGTTCAAAGTTCAGTTACACTTTCTTAAGCGTGGGTTTGATTTCTTAAAACTGAAGTTTGACCTTGCAGACCTAGACCTCCATGTTTACCTGCTCATCCATAATATCGATGGACCCATGCTGCGAGGAGAGAAGACCCAGAGTGCACTGGGGCAGCTGGCATCCCTGCCCAACCTACACTTGGTGGCCTCTTTAGACCACATTAACGCTCCTCTGGGTGAGTGTTTGTATTAATGAGTTTCCAATTTAAATGATTGTGCTTACTTAATTGAAGTACATTTGACTTTTGTTACACACCTGTATTTTATTCTTCCTTATGATCGTCTTAACTTTGTGTGAAAATCCTCTGTTTGGTGACTTAATTTCCTGTTATCCATCTGTCTTTATGTGCTTTCAGTGTGGGACCAGTTTCAGCAGAGTCAGTTTAACTGGCTGTGGTGGGAGTGTGTGACCTTCCAGCACTACGTAGAGGAGACGTCGTATGAAAACTCGCTCCTGGTGCAGCAGACCGGCGCTCTCGCGTTGTCCTCGCTTACACACGTGCTGCGCAGCTTGACGCCAAATGCAAGGTACGTCCCACACTGATACAATGAGATGTCAAGTAAACCATAAGTAATGTAAATGCACTAATATTTCATTCTTTGTGTTCTTTCTTTGTGCAGAGGCATTTTCAAACTGCTTGTGAACTTCCAGCTGGAAAACAAAGATAATCCTTCATACACAGGTGCTTACAAGCTCCAAACTTCAAAATGCTGCTGATTTTCATCTTCAATGTGACTGTACAGCCTGGTTGTAATGTTTTCCTTTCCACGTGTGCAGGACTGTCCTTTCAAGATTTCTACCAGCGTTGTCGAGAGGCGTTCTTGGTGAACTCAGACCTCACGCTGAGGACTCAGCTGACCGAGTTCAAAGACCACAAACTGATCCGAACACGCAAGGTGGAGTTCTGTTTCTCTTTTAAATGACTAAAATAATACAGCCATGATTCTCTGCAGACCCCGAAACCCAACTAATTTCTCAGTTTGTACATCCCTGATTCTTTCCCTCGAACCCTTTCTTGTATCTTGGTCCATTCACCAAAATGCAGATTCTGCAACATATGGTCATATTGACTCGTGTTATACAATTAGTGAATCACTGGCATTTTTTTTTTTTTTTTTTAATATAAAAAAAAAATGAGTGCCCCCTTGACAGATTGCCCTGCCAGTATGAATCACTACTTCATGACTTCTCACAGTGACACTTATGACATGAATGAAGGTAGCGTGAACGAAAAGTTAATTAGCCAAAGAAGACAGCAGGATAATGTGATACAGTGTTGAAAAGAATACTGATATCAAATTGCATTAAATATACGTATATTAATCCTGCACCTCATTAGGTGAATGTATATTCTGCAGTTAATCAGATTGGTGATGTATCATCATCAGTGTCTTGCAGTATATCAATTGTCACAGAATCGTTGTGCGTGGCCCACGACCCGTGATTACCAACACTATTGTTCACAACAACTTTTACATGTTTATAAGTTTGTATATTTTGGCTGTGTCACAACTCTTGAGGATTATACTTTAAGGACAAAGATGTCACCTGTTAATCTTCACTAGAAGCTCCTCCTCAAAGCCTTACGTCTCCTTCAAAATACCCTTAACGAGTTGAGGCATCATTGTGATGACATGTTAAATTACTGCTCATAGTCAGGAGACAGAGATAGAAAAAACCCAAGTGTGTTCTCGACTTAATTTTTCCCCTCATAATTTTTCAGGGTGCAGACGGAGTGGAGTACTTGCTGGTCGCGGTGGATGCGAGCACTCTGATGGATTTCCTGGAGAACGAGGAGGTGGACTGAGAGGAGAAGCCTTTGAACTTTATCACTTACACATCGTTGACCGGCTAAACTAACCAGTAGATATTTTGGTTGAATCTGTCACTTGTATACAGTGAAGGCCAAAAAAAATATCTAATCCACACATGAGCCCAGTTTACAGGCTCTCACCAGTTTAATTTAATGGTTTGAAACGTAGTATTGGAGAACTGTTGTGACTTTTCATGGATCCTCGTCTGCAGCACTATGAACTTCACTTCCTGTATATTGGTGTTCATGTTTTCTGGTGACTTCTTTGTAAATAAAAATCCACACGTAGAATTGTTGTATTGCAATTTATTCCCTTTATTACAGAAATAGATTTACATTAAGCAAAACATAGAATCTTTTGTTCTTGCGAGGCAGGTCGGCATGCTGCAGTGGAAAGTAAGGAAGTCAAGGGAAGGAGTCGGCACAGCTGCACACGTGAGAAGAGAGAGAGAGCTCAAACAATTAACATAACATGCAGTGCTCGGCAGTTTTATGGTAAAAGGTGTTAAACAAAGCCGGTGTTTGAGAATTCTGTTTCAGAGTTCCAAGAAGAACGGACATTTGGGATTTAAGGTGGAAAGAAATAAAGCGTGGTTCGGCCCTGAGTGCGTGCTGTGAAATGTTTCAGTGTTGGATGTCTGCAGTCTTCTGTGTCTGCTGTGTGCTGTCGAGCGTTTCGGAGTCCAGTGTGTAAGTCTGGAGTCTGTTTTCAGTCACTGTGTTTACAATGCGAAGCTCCTCTTCATCCAAATCCCTCAGCAGCAGCAGAACTGCATCAAGAGTGTGTGTCTGAAAATACAATTTTGAGATTTGTTAGAAATAAGTAATTCAGTAAATTCCAACATTTTGAGTTTAAGGGAGGAATACAGAAGAAGAAGTTACCTTTTTCAATGATGGTTTGATTTCTCTGGTTGAGGGAGAAGAAAGAGAGGGGAACTTGTCTCTGGAGAGGGGCTTCATCCCCAACTCTTCCCGGATTTTACTAAAAAACAAAACAATAGAACAATAGTTCAACCAATGCATGTCTCCCTTTCTGTATGTGTGTGTGTGATGTCAGGTGTGGGAATCACCAAAGATCCAACAATGCTTTATTTATGCATACACTGGGATACATTGCAATATTAACTGAGTATTTTAATAAAATATCCCAATCTATTGACTTTTTAAAACTGCAAATGATGTCTTGAAAGGAATTCTGTTTTATCTAATAATACAGTTTTCAGTATGCCTGTCTTTATCTCTGCTCAATCATTTTGATTGCATCAATATTGGGATTGTCAAACAGACAACGAAAACCCGCTAGAAATGTTGCATGCCCCCCATGAACGAAACCTCATTACAGCCAATGTAGCAGCACCTTAACTGCATGCATCCATGTGTTAACCTCTGTACTATAACAATGCAACTTGTACAAAAAGGTTAGGCAGCTTCTTTAGCAACATGGGGATTAAACAATAAATAACTTGATATTTTCAAGTAGTTATTTATATTTACAACATTACCATAATAATTAAAATGAAAAGACTATGCACACAATACAATAATGCTACATAAATGATCAACATAATGTGCTGTATTAATTTTCCCCCCACTCCACAATCCACACCGCTTACTTGGTCTCCTCCATGTTGTAGTTCAGTGGGTCGTTCTCTGTCTCTGCATCTGGAAGTCCGTTGGTGGAGAGCTGGTTTTGAATGCTGCTGGGAGGGGTTGTCACCACTTCACCCTCCTTGAGAGCCATTGCAAGCTCATCCTCTGTCACTACTGCAAAAACCACACACACGCTTCATAACAATCATTTCCCATCACCATCCTATTGTCTCAGGTTAAACATGCAATGCATAGTTTTGCACCCAACAGAAATAATGCGGCAATTGTTCCAACAGAGAGTGAAAATCTGATACTGTGGTATTCTGATACAGTCACAAAACGACGACATGCAGACCTTGGTTGTCGAGCTTCTGTAGGTGAGGCAGACACCGCAGCACGGTGAGCCGATACTGGCTGCAGTCAGATCCACAACAAGGGTTTTCAGCCAACCAGAGGACCCTGAGATGTGTCAGAGGACGCAGGTGTGAGAGCTCAGATAGAGAGGGAATCATGTTCCTCCTCAGGTAGAGCTCAACCACAGATAGACAGCCGGCCAACGGAGAGAGGGTTGAGATGCTGTTTACACTACAGATTGAGAAATGAGAACATACCAGCAAAGTTACACTGATCAACTCTCACAGTATCACGTGAGTTTTATCAGTCACTTTGCTTCTGAATGTGTCAAAATGTGCAGAGTTCAATAAACCTACCTGAGTGCGAGCACCTCAATGTTTGGCATTTGAGAGAAAATTGAAATCTGAAAAGAAACAAGGAAGGGGTTACATGATTATGCATGCATACATCTTCCATTGAAATACATAAGTTGTTAATACTCCATTTGAGCATAATGATTATATTCATCCTTTAACAGTTTAAATCTACTCACGTCAGTCAGGTTGCACCCCCTGCAAAAATAAATAGTAACGTGATGTTATTACAAATGTTAGATATAAAAACGAGCTGTAGATGTCAAGAATATAAATCCAGAGACAATTCTCATCATCTACATTTAAAACACTTACCAGCAGTTCAGTTTCTTCACGCTTTCCAAGTCGGAGGCCTTAGCCTTAGCAAGAACAAGTTTCCGCGTTAGCTTCATAGCATATCTTCTAATTAATCTGTCCTCAAATATTGTTTTTACTTCATTACGAGTTCACAAACAAAAAGGACTGCATTATGAGAGGCCAAGTGGGCAAACATTTTAACTCTGCAGCAGCAAGGATTGTTGTTGTCCAGCACATGAATACGCATGCGCGTATGAACAGAAGCGTCCTTAGTTACAGTCACTTCCTGTGAAACTATCGATAATGTAAATATATTTGTTCAAATTCTGCAGTTGTTACATACTTCTTTGCAAAACAAGAACAATTAATATTTCAAACAATTGAAACTATTTTATTTTACTTTGATATGATATCAGCTCCTAAAACTCGAAGTCCCACAATGCAGCACGATCGACTGGGTAAATCGCGCCTGCGCGGTAAGCAATCCCTCTTTGGACCTACGTCTCCACTGAAACGATGGTGAGCACATATAGTCCCCCTTCTAATCCGTGTTAATCTGACACTTTCTGTGCTATAAACTGAATATACACACATTTAGAGGCTTTATGGTGTCATTATGTATCAGATATAGTCGCTATTGGAGTTTACTTTGGGATTGTTTTAACAAGAAAAACGATGTTTTCATGCCCCGTTGAGACAGTAATGGCTGCCACCATTGCTATACACCCTGGTCATAGTGCCGGGCGGGCTAGCCATACAAGATATCTGTCAAAACACATAATCCTAATTTACGTTTATGTTAACAAGAGAGATATTTGTAAAGGTGAAGCGAAGTGGCCTGTTTCTGTTGCTTTAGAGGTCGTTGTCTCTTAACCCGGCCTGAGGGTGTTGAACTGGTCTTGGTGAGCTAAGTGGCTAACATAGGTTAGCTGTAAAGTTCACTAGTGATGGGATCTTTCTCCCATCTTTACACTCGGGTTTACATTTAGTAAGTAAAAGCTGTTTTTCTAAGTTCGCAGTGATATGGCAGGAATGTCCTGGTGTATTGTGATCTCTAATACTCTGAACGAGCATTGCGTAATACAGAATATTACTCTGTGAGCTACGTTAAGTGACAGACATGTTGAGGGATAGACTGTTTCTGTTGATCTACTTTAAATAGTGTTTTGTGTCCATGTTGTCCACAGGCCAAGCGTACCAAGAAGGTGGGGATCGTTGGTAAATATGGCACACGTTACGGTGCATCGCTGAGGAAGATGGTCAAGAAAATTGAAATCTCCCAGCATGCAAAATACACCTGCTCCTTCTGTGGCAAGGTAAGGATCATGTCAATAAACTTCAAAATGACTGATGCATCTGGAGGAAGCAGTGCAGTGTTTGGTTGATAGGATGAACTGACAACAAACTTAATGTTATCTTTCCATCTACAGACCAAGATGAAGAGGAGGGCTGTAGGTATCTGGCACTGTGGGTCCTGCAGGAAGACGGTGGCTGGAGGTGCTTGGACTTACAAGTAGGTTCTTTCTGCATTACTTTTTAACTGCATTAGCCGTTTACAGGACAACATTTCTTATTAATTTGGATGGTCGTTTACACAGTGAGTGAGTTTTTAGTGTTGGAAATGGGGCCATCTCTGTCGCTGTGTAATCTTTGTAGTGTGTAGGTCAGTTGGAGTAACCGTACTTCATCGTCCAATCTACACAAACGTTTAGTGTGAACGCTGTAGGGGAGTTGACCTCATCGTCTGTCAACACAAACATTTGTGCGCAAGACATTTCTGTATGAGCACATCTGGTGTTGTTACATCAGAAAATAATGCCACCAAGTGCTGGTCTGGCATTTATACTCATACGTTTTGAGTCATTTTTTTGTGGAGCTGGGTCCGTGGTGGTTGTTGTTATAAAATGTTGTCGTACTGAATCAGGAGCTAATCTGACAAGGAAAAATGTCTCAGTTTTAAGAGGATTGAGATTTGTTAGAAATACGCCAAGTGTCCCAAACCGAAGTTAATGATGTGGTTATGTTCATTTTGGTTTTAGAACTGGGTGTTCTGTTGCAAACCAAGTAGCCGTACACAACCGGTCAAAAAGAGCTGAAATGTCACTTGTTGATATAGTTTTAGGTGAAACTTTGAATGTTAATCAGTGTTATCTTGATGTCATCTAATGATTAGCTTAGTTAATACTTACAGTAATAGGATATGTCGTGTATAGAGCTGGGTATTATGGTAGTAAACAATCTGTTGGAGCAGATGAGGTTTTTGGAAATATGATTATGGTTGATTTAAGTTCCCTTGAGATCACAGTACATGAACATTTTCTCAACCAGGTTGTTTAAATGTGAAGCATGGTGTAGCAAATACACAAATGTCATCCCTGACATCCCTCATATTATTTAATATAAAGTATATTCAAAATGTTAGACTGCTTGAGAAGTTACCAATTTTTCAGTCCAAAGAGTTCACGGCTTTAGAAGAAACACATTGTAACGTAATCTTGACTTGAAATGGATCACGGTTGATCTGTTCAGGAGAAATGTCTCCTTTTTTGTTTCTAAAGTTGATGTCCCTGATGAGGAGGGGAGAATACTGTTATTGAAATTATGTTTTCATTACTGATCTGTTGTACCGACTTTTACTGCACTTTCTAAATAAAAAGGGAGCTCAAGTTTATCTGACTGCTTGTAGTATCTGTAAGTTGTGATCTGCTGCCCCACTATTCTTAACTTTTTTTTTTGTTTTGTTTTAGTTCAGAGCCGTCTGTATATCGATACCATACATTGCAACATTGTAATTTTGATTTGTTTTGTCTTTCAGCACAACTTCCGCTGTCACAGTCAAGTCTGCGATCAGGAGACTGAAGGAGTTGAAGGACCAGTAAACCAAGTGCGTCGTTCACTGGTGGATTTGGGACTTCGTTGTTTTCTATAATTTAACCGACCTGGACATGGCTTCAACATCCCAAAATAAATTGGTCTAGAGCGGAAATCTTTGTTTTTGTCTTATTACATGTTTCAAATCTATCCTTGTGGTTCTGAATTAAGAGAAGACCCCCTCCTCCTCCCAAAGCCTGCATGAGTGGAAGAAGTTGTGCCATCACAGACATCGCAGCTGTCCTCAATCATTAGCATGAAACATTGCTGCAACACAAGAGCTGCTCCGAGCCTACATTTGCAGTCACCTGCACGGATTCATTCTTGCAAATTAAATATCTACAAAGATTTCCCTCCAAAAATGAAGTTAGACGGTATTTTATTTTTATCTGGCTAAATTCCATAAAGCTGTAGTTTATCGGTGTCAGGTAATGATTTATAAGTGAACTTATGTGCCTCCATCCTTGCTTCAGCTGTGGATTTTGTGGAATGTTCAGTCAGGATATCTGCTGTGGTAAGACTCTACATAAACTTACAGAGATCAATGTTACTGTAGGCTCCAGAGTTAATTTCATTGACTTCAAGCAGTGCAATGACAACAGCTTAAACACAGTATAGCCTGCAACAAATTTCTACGAAGTGTAATTTTATGACCTTAATTTTATTTACATTGTTCTGGAGATATAGCACATGAACTATATTGAAAAAAAAATGTTAAGAATTCTTGACTGACAGAAGGTAAACCCTCCAAACTGTAAATGACATGTAGCATAATGAATTTGTTTGGAAGTAATGTATTGGTAATATATAAGTATTTATTTGTTAGTTTTAACCTTTGCTTTGTTTTTGTTTTGTCCTTCATGCATTTGGTGTGAGGATTAACACCCAGTTCACAATTAAACCTCTCCACAAAGCATCTTGTTAAAAAAAGCTTTTCATAATTTAAAGAAAAAATATCGCAAATGACAAGAAAATATTAAGAAAGTTTCAAAAACCGCATCGAAATGGATGATTATTAAATATAGAAAGTATGACTCTGTTCTATGATGTTAAAGTAGTAAGACAAACGAATCCTGTCGATGGTTATTATCAGACGATGTTGATATAAACACTATGATCTAAAAAACAGCAGTAAAACTGCCGTAAAATGTCCAGAAGGGGGCGGACTGTCGTGCTTCTCAAGAAACAAATATGGCGGCGTCCAGTGTTTTCAGACCGGGCTTGTTTAACCAAAAAGTGGCGATAGTCACAGGTGGAGGGACCGGTATCGGTAAGGCGATCTCTGCGGAGCTGCTGGAGCTCGGTAAGGCAAGGTCTTTGGATCAAAAACTGGATTTTTTTCCCCTTCCAGCTCAGATAGTTAAATCTCGTCCCAGCAGCGGACTGTCAACATGAGCAGAGTGAACTTTGACACACAAGTCTGTCGGTGCTCAACATGGGCAGAAATGTTTTCATATTCTGGAAGAATAGTAATAATGTTTAGGTAACAGACAACAGAATGAAGTTATGATAAGATAAACACGTTTACAGTAGGTAACTTAAAGAGCAGCAGAAACAGAGTTATAACTAGTGTCTCTTACTACAGTGGATACTTACTCAATATGAAGTTAATAAGCTGTGAAGGACAGGCTACACTTTAGTTTTAAATACTTTAGAAGCACATTGACAAAGAGAACTATTTTCTGATTCTATTATTATGGACTTGAATTACTCTAGTAATAATATAAGATAAGATAATCCGTCCATATGAACAGAGGCAGTGTTCAGTGAGTCTAGTTATCCAAACAAATGTGTAAGCTGTGATAAATATTGCATCCTATAGTTGACCACAGGCTGAGTCTTATTCAGTTTCTGATAATGATGTTGTGCTCAGGCTGCAGAGTGGTGATCTCCAGCAGGAAGGTGGAGAGGTTGGAGGCGGCGGCTCAGGAGATGAGACAGAAAATCCCTCAATCGAGCCCTGCATGTGTCACTCCTCTGCCATGTAACATCAGAAACGAGGACGAAGTGAGACACTCCCTGCACACCTTCAGCCTCTGAAACGGCTTTACTACCGTCAGTGCGTCCTCCTCTCACCTGGTTTCATTGCGGTGTCTTTGTTTTGATCTCCTGTGCGACAGGTGAAGGCACTCGTATCGACAGTGCTGAAGACATACGGCAGGATAGACTTTCTGGTGAACAATGGAGGAGGTCAGTTCAGCAGCCCTGCCGAGCACATTTCCTCTAAAGGCTGGAAAGCTGTGATCGACACGAATCTGACCGGAACCTTCCACTGCTGCCAGCACGGTGAGATGCAGCCCGCTAACACAGGTTGAGTGTGTGTTTGTTAAAGCTCACAGTGTGACTGTGTCGTTGTTTCTGTCCACACAGTCTACGCTGCGTGGATGAAACAGCATGGAGGTGTGATCATCAACATCATCGCTGACATGTGGAAAGGCTTCCCGGGCATGGCGTAAGCAGTAATGTGCATGAATGTACACTTTAATGTTTCACCGCCTGGCTATTGAAAAGCTGTTTCTCTCCTACAGCCACACAGGAGCAGCGAGGGCAGCAGTGGACAACTTAACAAAGACTCTGGCCATCGAGTGGGCAGACTCAGGAGTCCGAGTCAACGCTGTTGCACCTGTAAGAACAGGCCATGACTTAACGTAGAGCTGACGTAGGAGGTCTTAAATCGTGCAGTCATTCTAAGTATATGTCTGGTTGCAGGGCACAATCTTTTCTAAAACTGCGATGGAGAACTACAAGGAGTTTGGTCCACAACTGTTTAAGATGTCTGTGCCATTCAGCCCCGCCAAGAGGCTGGGAGTACCAGAAGAGGTGAGGGACGATGTGGGGATATTCATAGTATGTTGAGAAGGTCACTAAACAGACTCGGCGACTTTACCATGTCTTTTGGACACGGCTTTGTTTCATTCATTTCAATCATAATAATTCTAATAATGTGTAAAAAATAAAGTTAACTCGCAAACCCTCACAAAGCCAGTGTGACAAAGTTATGAAACATAAACGCCTAAAATTCACAACGATGTAGTAATATAACAAGAAGAGAAACCAGTGTGAAAAAATAAACTAGTCTATGAGAAATCAAGAATATTTCACACAGAATCCTGGAAACATTGGGGGAAAGTGAAAGACATGACATGTGCAGTCAAATCATTTAGATAGAGAACACATAGAGAGCAGTAGTGTTTGTGTCTTTGTTTCAGTTTGACGGACAGCAGTGATTTTACCTTTTCCCCGTGTCTTTTTCTCAGATCTCATCAACCGTGTGTTTCCTGCTCTCTCCTGCTGCCACCTACATCTCTGGAGCCACTCTGAGGGTGGATGCAGGACAGAGTCTGTACCGCTCCATGTGGGACATACCCAGTAAGGACATCTTGCTAGTCTTGACAGTATACTTAAACGATGTTACTGTACATAGAATGCTGAATGTGTTACTTGTGATTTCTCAAGACCACAGTGCGTGGCCCGAGGCACCAGAGGGGGAGAACATGGACGCGCTGAAGGAGCTGCTCAACTCAAAAAGCAAACTGTGATCCACTGTGGGGGACTGAGTCTTGTACCAGTGCATAAAAACACACGCGTATCGTGGACCCCGAGCCGTGCAGGTACAAGATGCACCGTCAGAGAAACAGGACACGATGGTGGTCTGTTTATAAGATTGGTTTGAAATAATGAACATTATTGTGTGTACTTTAGAGCAGCTTGTCTAATTACTTTTCCAGATGACGAGGTGTGACGTAAACAGTTTTTTAAGCGGCCCCATTAAGTTGGTAAATAAAGTAAACCGTTTAAGAAGTCAAGTATCAACAATTCCTCTACATTTGGAGAAACCATAGACACTAAACAACAACACCTAATTAAAATCTAAGAAAGATTGTAATTACTTTTTTATTTAGTTCGTTTGTTTGTTTTGTAATTTACTCTGATTTGCCTCTGAAGCTGTTTCAGGAGCTTGCCTTCATCTTGACTTTTTTTCAACCCCCTCTTTTGTATTGAGTTGGGCCCAATCATGTAATTTTACTTGCTAGTTTTGGGTTGACTTTCATTCACTGTCTTTTGTATACGGTGGTTATGATGTACAGTTAATGTCATTTTTAACATCTTGTTGATGCATTTTACAAAACACATCTTTCACTAACAAATCCTGAAATGTGACATTCTTCTTCTCTTCTTCTTTTTCTTGATATGTCATTGTTCTACAGTGTACAGACAACAATGGTTCTTTGTAATTATAAAGCTTCTGATACTATACCACCAAATAGTATTGTTGTTGTGTATCTGTGGATGTCTACCAGCAGGTTTACTGAATAAGTATTAATGGTCAAACAGAGTTTAGTGATCTCTTGTGAGCCTGAACAGAAGTAGATATTTGATCATGTTTAATAAGTGGATTAAGAAGTATTGTACATTAGTAATATTGAATCTTAATTTACAGTATAATGGTGAAGCATTTAGTGCTTTGAGGTTAGATGAATCATGTTCACATTCACATAGAAAGAAATCTGAATGTTTTTGACGTCCTCAAGCTTTTCATGGAATTATGAACAAACATTATAGAGAAAGTGATGTGTGGTGTTAGTTGTAAAGGTTATAGAAGTGGTTTGGTTTGCGCAATTGCTAAGAAATGTAAATTTGTCCTGAACGCTGTGCCGTCACAAGCCGTAAAACAAAAGCAGCTGTCGCAAATTCAGTCCAGCAGCAGCAGAGGTCACAACAAACCACTCAGGTACAGAGTTGTTTCTTTTACATCTCAATCTTTTGACGCATATCTGTTTTTTTCTTTCATTGTGTGTTAATTAATAAGTTAATCACGTTTGGAGGTGGACACGGAGCTTCTTTAAACATCCTGGTTATCAAACCAGAGTACTGAGCTAGTTAGCTTAATGCTAGCTTATTTAACGCTGTCTGCGTCACGTTTCAGCAGTTTGTCCTCAAGTTGATCATTTTAATAAATGTTTGAGTGATTAAAATACCCAGTGATCATTTATTTTAAGTAGTCGAGATAGTTTCCCAAGCAGTGACACAGTTTAGATTCATATATCAAGCTGATACTGAAAACCAGCTCAACTCACCTCAGCTTTATTATTAATATCTTTCATTTATAAAGATGTATTAAAAGTATTAAAATGTTCAATACATGTTAGTGACCTAAAAGCCTTGAAGTAAACGCGACGTGTTTCTTCAGCTGACATTTAACAACATTTTAAAGTTACTTTAAAACTGAAGCTGCTAACAGAAACAAATAAACACCACAATGTTTCATTTAATGAAAACAACAACAAATAGTATTCTTCAGATTGTGTTATTGTTGTTTAGAGTAACCATGGAGCACGTAGGTCTGTGTAATTTGGTTGTTGATCGTTATCAATATGAGGAGAAGTCATAATAAAGTCTGTGACATCAAGCAGAGGATCTGTTTAGTTTAGAAACAAAGAAATGTCTTCAAACATCCATTACAAACATATCCATTACAAACATATTACAAACATATCCATTACAAACATATTACAAACATATTACAAACATATCCATTACAAACATATTACAAACATATCCATTACAAACATATTACAAACATATCCATTACAAACATATTACAAACATATTACAAACATATCCATTACAAACATATTACAAACATATCCATTACAAACATATTACAAACATATCCATTACAAACATATTACAAACATATCCATTACAAATCAAACCTGACAGAGACTGAAAAGATGCTCCTGAGGTACCAAAACATAAAAAAACAGCAGAATGTCAAGAGTTTAAACTGTGATCATGTTGAAGTAGAATCTAATAAATAGCAAAGAAAGGAGCCAAAGAGTCACAAGATACATCTGTAGGTTTTACATTTATTTTATTTATTTAATAAATGTTACTCGTCACAGTTAATGTTTAGAAATACAGCATGTGAAACTGTTCTTCACTTTATATCACTTAAGACTTTAAACTTCAGCATTTTTTTCACATCTCAGTTATTCAATTTTCTTTAACTTTAAAGTTCATCTTCTTGTAATAAGAAAGAGGCACAACATAAGGCTTGCATATATCTGTATATTTGTTCAGCATGGGAGGTGACCACGGCCACAGCAAGATGAACTTGCCTGACCTTAAGCAGTGGAAGTGGGAGGGAACACCGCTGGAGGTAACACAGCAGAGGCTGAAGTCCAGAGGCCTCAAGGACCCGTGGGCGCGGTCAGTATTCACACCTACATGATGTATTGCTTATATTTCATTTGATTCATTCTTACACCTGACACTGCTCTCCGTCTTTTTCTCTCTGCAGTAACGAGGCGTGGAGATACCAAGGCGGCTTCGCTCGGGCTGTGACTTTGTCCGATGTGCTGCTGAGGGGTTTCAAGTGGGGCTTTGCTGCTTTTACTGTCGCTCTGGCTGTCGAGTACGCCCTCTTCCCACCAAAGAAGGGTGGCCACTAATCCTCATCCCCAGAGCACAATGCCGTCTATTAATATTCTGTATTTTTCGTTAAATAAATTTCCTTTTGATCACCTCACATCTTCCTTATTCTTCTTTTTAACCCTTAAATCACACCAGGCGGTACTCTACACTGTGATTTTATGAGTTTATCTCCCTTATAAACCAAGAGTGTTGGTGCTGGGATGAATTTACAAATGCAGCACAGAGTTATTCCTGCTTCCTCTTCCTGCTCAGTTTACGGAAGCACAGTTTGAAGCATTTTACTGTCACCAGCACAAAAACCAGCACAACGGTAGCCAGAAATGCTATCACATCCAGGCAGTGGTACTGGATCCAGTTGAGGTCGTGGGCTGCAGCTCTGAGATGTTTAGCTCCTTTGTGCCGCATCACAAATTCAGTCCAGTGCACCGAGAGGTCCATCGGGTCGATTGGTCGGTCTTTATGGAGAGCTGAGAGCTTCTTCGCGTTCTCTTTATACCTGCACAGTGACAGAGTGATGGCAAGAGTTTATGAACACGAAATTATTTTCTTTGATTTTAAGTAACCGACACCTCTTAGGCGACCGTCTTCCCCTCACCTGGTGTCATTGATGACCTCATTCAGCGCTTGGACAATGCTTTCTGTAGTGATACTAAACAGATCCACTACGACTCCCACTTCTCTGCTTGCCAACCTCCTCGCGTTGTCAGGCTGGTCCCCGGAAATCGGCATCATCACCATGGGAACAGCATGACACAGACCCTCAAAAAGGCCGTGTGAGCCGGCGTGAGTGATGAAAGCCCGCGCTCCAGGTTGAGCTAACAAAGCGAGAAGTCAGAAGTCATTCATGTGATTCGTCACCAGTCAGTATTGAGTTTTGTGCTAAACATTTCAGGATAAACGCACCTAGAAGGTCATTCTGAGGCACCCACTGCATCAACTTGACATTTTCTGGGACATTGTCAGGAACCTTCCCCCCGTACCTCCATATGACCTGTCAAAAGATTTGTGATTAATGCTCTGATTGATATTTAAGAAATAAAATGTATATATATACATTCCTCTACCTTCTGTGGGATCTGTCTGAAGGCTTCAAGAAAAATGGAGGTAGTCTCTTCTGGCATATCTGAGATCATGCTGCCCAGAGTAAACACTACAAATCCATGTTCTCCTGACACCCAGGACTCCAAATCCTACACACACACACACACACACACACACACACACACACACACACACACACACACACACACACACACACACACACACACACACACACACACACACACACACACACACACACACACACACACACACACACACACACACACACACACACACACACACACACAGATTAGGGTCTGGTGACATTCATTTATTATCATTCAGTTAGACTTTCTTACTCATAAAAACAAGTGAGAGAAACACAAAAATTAGTAAAAGAAATCTTCCCACTGAAAGGTTTTTCTACAAACGAATAAAAACTTACTTTAGGAAGAGGATTTCTAATGTCACAGTTCATCCCCCCAATCAGAACCATATTTGGCATGAGAGGGCGCGGAAACTCCAGTGTGAAGTCAAGCCTGTTAAAAAAATAGTAATGTCAATATGTATCCGAACATTAGAGAGAGAGACTTATATTCTTTCAGTTTGATACATTGGTGGAGCTCTGAGACTTATTGTAACTTGTTGAAAAGAAGGATAATATGTAAAAGTTAAAATAATAATATGTGTTACATTTTAAGGTTTTGTTTGTTAAGGTTGTCGAAATGTTAATACTTTTTGAAACCATGTGTGTAAAAACATGATCAATAGTATCTACAGTCTCTCTCTCTCGCTCTCTCTTTATGTATGAGGTATTTGTTGAGTTATACCAGCGTTTTGTGTAGATTTCTTTAACTTGATATGTGCATATTGTTTTGTATTTGTTTTCTTTTGTGTGAGACGTTTAACCCTTTGCTCTGTTATGTTGTGGTGTGACTAAGACTAACTATTGTAAGGGTTGCCCAACAGAAGAAAATGTTTTGTAAAAAGGATGGGCATGATAACCTGAAGCTTCAACCAACAACTTTGTCCTCAGTTTAATCCTGAATGTATTTAGTTGTGATTAACTTATAACTTCTCTGTGGTGTTCTTATTAGAACTTGTTAATGTGTGCTGAGATTAACGTCTGCTCCTACTCTTGATAGATGTGTGCTGATGTGAAAAAAGGAAAGTAAGGATGCTAAAAGATGCATGTTTAATCAATTAAAATTTGAGACTGATTTGATTTTGCATGTGTATGTTCTTAAGAGACTTTTGTTGATTAACATTTTTATGTCTTTTATGTTTGAAGGTTTACAACCCAATAACCTGAAAGGTGTTTAAAGATGTGACAATAAATACATTGGAAAAATATCCAAAGAAAGAAGAGTTGTAAAGCGTGTCCTCTGTGATCTTCAAGCCCTGACGAGGAAGCATTGAATTATAAAAACACCCACAATGACTTGACAAACCCTTTGTACATGTTACCTGAGCAGCCAGATAGCAGATTCAGAAAGCACCTCAGCCACGCCCACCTTCTCTCCCAGGAACTGATAGGCCATGTTGTCAAACTGCCAGTACATCAATCTGCAGAGCAATGGCTCCATTAAAGCCAGCTGTAGGTCAGAGGTAACAATAAAGTGCAAATAAAACAAGGTGAGGGGTAAGAGTTTAATTTCATAGTGTAAGTTACTGATTGAATAGTGTCATGCATAATCTTTAAGTGCTTGCCAGAGTGTTGATACTTCTCTCCATGAAGTTCATTTTATCTGTGTATCCTGAGAAGAAGCGGGGCACGTATGAGGGCGGGGAGGGGCAGCCTGCAGACTTCATATCCAGGGAACACGGAATACCCCTCAGCACATTAATAAAGGGGAGACCTGAGGAGGATTGAATGCAGAAAAGTGACAAAATGTGCAGATTTATAAAAGGAAACAACAGATAATACCCAGGTGTGGCTGAACTCACCTAGTTTTCGAGCAATTAAGGCTCCTGTGGGCACCATGGGGTCTGTTATGACGGCGTCAAAATCCTGCAGAGTGAACAGGTAAAAAATAGGGTTCATGTTTAACAGTGTGCAATAATAAAACACTGTCATGTGTCCAGCATCCAAACGTTAAATCTTAATCTATCAATAATTAAAGGAGTATTGGATAATAGTAGTTGGATAAGATTCAAGATCAAAAGCAGCAGCAGTTAAAATTGTCAGTTCAAGGTGTTACTAGTAGAAAAGTCAAAGCTGATAGAGAAAATAGAGGGGAGGTGTGCGGCAGGTAAGAAGAGGTGAGCTAAATCTTGTATTATCATGTTTATTTCAGCATCCTTTGCACTCCTCACCACTGCTATAGGGTCCTATGTTGGCTTGATTTCAAATATTTGGTCGTGGAGAGCTAAATTAACCAGAGTCATATGTGCAGCTATACCAATAAAACTGCTTCTGATTGTGATTTTGATTCTGACTTCAGGGTGGTCAGTGTTGAAAGAAAGGACTACCATTTCTCAGATTTTTTTTATTCTTCAGAAATATTTCATCATATCAAATTCCAACTGCCCTGTTAATGACTATCCTACCATAATAATGGACATAATTTCAGTTCCAGGCAAGATGTTGTTTTTCACTTCCACTCACAAATCCCGATGCAAGTGAATGTTCAGTTGTGTATCGATGCATAAGAAGCTGGGATGATCTAATATCAGACATTACAAGTTCAAAGCTCCTGTGAGGGTATTTCTCTTTGTGTTGTTTTTGGCGCCTCCTGTGCACAAAGCATTACACCTGACCTGTATGCTCATTTTGTTTTGTTCAAGTGTAAGTAGCGTTTTTAACAAAAAATTCTCATCCTGCTTTATATTAACAGTCAACTGTATCAAACATTGCGAATCTTTGCCATGGAAAATGTTCAAGAAGGCATGCTGTTAATCACCTGTCTGAACCCTACCCTTTGACACTGCTTCCAGTTATTAATAACAACAATAAAGACCTCATTCATCTTTTTCTGATTGACCATTTGGCTTCTGGAGGCCATACAGAGACATCAGCATTAAGGGAGTTGTGCACAGAGAATGAACCAGGCACCCAAAAACGCAGTTAACGGCGCAAGTATTGAATTTGAAAATACTTCACGCCTGTTTCTGGAGTCAAACCTGTGTATTTGTACTCACCTGCTGTGCCAGATGCGAGATGAGCGTATCATTTAATAGCAGGCTCTCTGCAATCGTGTGGATGAATTCTACTACTCTCTTGATTTGTGAGAAATGGGTTTTTGCCCGCTGTAGAAAGGACCCATCAGATTTTTCCATCAGGTGCTTGTTCGTCAACATGAACTGATCGATGAATTCCTGGTCGTAAGGAATAGGGAAGGTAACAGTGTCATAGTGTTTCCCTGGTCCCATTCGCATGCTGGCCTCTGGTATCACCACGGTGACCTGGTGCCCACGGCGACCCAATTCTTGGGACAGGGCCTTTACAGACAGCCAGTGACTCCCATCCATGGGTATCACTAGCAGTTTGCCCCGGAAAGGTGCAGAGGCCGGGTCACCTGCAGGGCTGGAGGTTACAGCTTCAGTCTCTCCTGTGTCTACAAGTTTGGACTTTTCTGCTACGGACTCCAGCTTCTTATCTGCAGCGCAGTTCGCCTGCATGTCCATGTTTAGCAGCAGGAACACAAACACAGCTTTCCACATTGTTCACTTGTTCTGTCTAAAGCTCAGTGAAAATGCATCCAACACGGACAAGAAGGAGTGTCAGAATGAGGAGGAAGAAATATCTGTCCTTTGAATGCTCCTGGAAACCACTCCTCTGTCTGCAGCGTTGAAATACCTTTGTGAATTACCATGAGTGTGTGTGTGTGTGTGTGTGTGTGTGTGTGTGTGTGTGTGTGTGTGTGTGTGTGTGTGTGTGTTCAAAGTCCTCACTAAACAAGTAGGCAAGCTTGTTTAAGTGCCAGTCAGAGAAGAAGCTGGCTTTAAGTTAAATATTCGACAGACATTCACGCTGGACTTTAGGGACTAAAGTAGGGACCGTCTTTAGGGACCATCAACAAATTACTGTTTCATAGTGGCAAAATCACTATTTTAATTAAAATTTTTCTTAAATAACTTCCATGTGTTATGACCGACTGTCCTCAAATTAGAAGGGTAAATGATCATTAATATTTAACACATTTTACTTGTTTGTTTAAATTGTAAACAAAAGATAAATAACTGAATAAATACTAAATTTCAGATTAATTTAATTGTTAGATTAACTTGGAATGAGACACACCACATTAACGTATGTGTTTTAACTATTTTATGTCAATATTTTGAACTAATAATTAATAATTAATAATAGTTTTTTTTCAATATCTTCCAAAGCCTTGTGACCTATGGTCCTAAAAATTAGCCTTAGATATTAGTTATCATTTCAAGAAATGAGACACACCTCCTATTACCTATTTGATTTTGTTTTTTGTAACATTTATTACTAACAATTCAACTTTTTTTTACAATCTCTCCTGTCATATGACCATAATTCCCTCAAATCAATCCTGACACAGAAATATACCACACATCTCATTGATAATTAGCACAGTGCTTCTTCATTTTATCTTCCACGAAGGACATATTATTTTTTTACTGGATGAGCAAACACATTCACATTTTTCATCGGACGAACCAATTCCCCAATTCAGGCACAGTTATACGGGCTATAGTTTTCTTATCCTTTTTAGGTTTAATTTTATTCCAATATTTTCTTTTAATCACAATTCTGAATATTTTTGGCCCTGCAGCAGTTTTTCTGAATCCACTGTTGTCACAGTGATAATCTTTTATTGTTGTCAACAATCGTCCCGGTATTTTCTTTATTTTATTTTGAGGAATTAATTTAGCTGTCACTCTTTTCCCAGATTTCTGTCATGGCTCTCTCACTGTGGCTCCCTCCTGATTGAGGTTCATTCCTTTCACCTGCTCTCACTTGCACACCAGCTCTCCATCTCCTCATCAACTCAGCAGTATATATACCCCGGCTCTCCATCCACTCATCGCCAGATCGTTGTATCAACTACTGCGGGAGATTATGGCTCAGGCTAAATTAAGATTTTGAAAGATTTTTGAAATTAATCTTTTGTGCTTGTTTTGGTTTTTGAGTCTCATCCTGTTTTTTCCTTTGCTTCAGGATCATCATTCACCCACCTGCCTTCCTGCTCAGCCATCTGCCTCAACCTGCTCTCTGGACTCAAAACTGCTCAGCCACACTCACACCTCTACTCTGGTCTGGTCAGCCTTCATCCCCTTCACTCTGCTAACCTCCAGAATCTTCAACCCATCTTCATCTCCATTTACCACAATAACCTCATTACCAATCAACCCCTCTGTTTATGTGTCCTACATCTGGGTCCTAAATTCACTGGTCGTAACAATTTCCTTTCATTTTTTTCCAACTCTTTTCACACAGTCCTGTATATCTGACACTGTCATTTTGGTTTATTTTGTTTTCCTCTTCAATGAACTGATGGTGGGTCATCTCATCCTTTCCCTCATTATCTACCATTCTTTTCCTTAGCATGTCTGCCAGTTTGTTGCTTTACCTCTGTCCTTGTCTGTTTTTTAATCTTTGCTGATCCAGTGTCATTCAAGAAGTTTTGTTCTTCTTTGTCATGTTTTCTTTTGTGATTTGTCTGTCCTTTATTTTTGTCCTATATCTTTCTTAGGCTTATTTCATTTTCCTCTTCATTGGGGATGGCTTACCACTGCCCATGAAACGTCAAATAGCCTGATATCTAAAAATGGTATCACTGGACTGTGAGAGAAAGCACAAATAGCCACAAGTTTAGATGTATTTTATTTAAATCTACCATTCAGACTGTGACCTCATTGGCGATTTGAAAACATGAGTCAAAACTGTAAAATCCTCAAATTAATTTGTGTTCATGTGTATGTGGTGCGTTACTGTCAAACAAATGCCAACCGTGGGACCATGAACCATGTCATTTCATTTTTGTTTGATTTGAGTGAGGGGACAGTCAGACAATTCTTTGGATGCATTTGTTCGTGTATGCGAACAACAAGGAGTTCAGTACCATGATTTACAAATGTTTTGCCAAAACTATCATTTTTAGCTGCTATTCATTTAAAAAGGTAAAACCATAAATTCAAGATTTTTATTTGTCACATGCTCATACAGATGTACAGTGAAATGTAAAGATTGTTCCGCAAGGCCATGCAATAAACACTCAAAATAACTATTACACATATGTAGGCCTACATTAGGCCTATTAACAATTTAATATTAATAAAAAAAGATAAAACCACTAATATTAGACAAAACATGGTGTGTCTCATTTCTCCAAGTGATTATTAATTTTAAATATTGATTTGAGGACAGTCGGCCATAAAACATGGTGGTTATTTAAGAAAAATTATTAAAACAGTGATATTGCCCTTATTAAACAGCAATTTGTTGATGGTCCCTAAAGTCGGTCCATACTTTAGTCCCTAAAGTTGGTTAGGGCGAGCGCAGGGAGAGGAGGTTACCGTATCATATCTCGTGGAGACAAGTGAGAGGTTTACGTAGCTGGCTCCAGGGTAAATGTCTGTATCCAACTTAAAACCAACTTCACCGCAGTGCTGCACTGACAGTTTACAACAGCAACCAAAGTCCTCAATGAAGGTTGGCGTGGAGACAAATCATAAAAGAAAGCACGCGTTCACACCTGATACTGCACTTGAGGGACTAGAGGAGAGTTCAGTGGCAGAAACGACGGAAGTGTAGAGTGTGGGAATATCTGGAGCAACTTTTCAAGGATGGTAGACTACCTACACAGAGATAGACAATACATGTTGTGGCATGTCTGACAATTAAAGCTCCTGTGATGTGCTTTTAGCAGCTTATGAAATAGACCATAATTATAATTCATTCCTCTATATGACCTAAATAAAGAAATGAAACTATCAGCGACAACAATGATTATTCAGCCTGGCTTTAGTATCTAACCTATTCTATTTCCTGTTTTTCTCCTAAGATTCACCAGGAGAAACAGGTGAGACTGTACAGGAGCCTTTCTTGAGACTTAGAGGTGATATCTTTCAAATGGCTAATTGTCTTCTTAAAATGAGAAATAAGACAAGACACGCAAAAAGAAATAGGCTACCTCTGTGTAAGCACAAACTCAAGCCTTCAAAATAAAATTAATCAACAGCTAAAATCAACACAAACTGAAAGTTCCTGACAGGAGCTTTACATTGTTTTTCATGTTATACAATTTTTATACAAATGACCTCCTCAGAAGATTGAGGAAGATGGTGTGTTTTTTAAGCACTACAGTTATCCATTTATTCCTGACAATAAGAAGTTATTTGGAAGTCCTTTTTAATTCATCGTGATATAACCTTTAACGTTTGAGTGACAGTCTGACAGTCAGAATCAGAATCAGATTTATTGGCCAGGTATGCTTACACACACAAGGAATTTATCTTCTGTGAACTGTGCTCTAATATGTACAGGTACAACATTAAATATCAACAATAAACATAATAAGAAAAGACTAATATTTACATGACTAAATATGAAACAGTGCAGTGGTGAATAGTGCAAAAGATGCTGAAGTAACATGATAATAAGAAAAATGCAGTTATGTGACAGAGGGGTCCATTAAGACGTCAATTACAGTATTTACATAAATAAGTGTGCGTATGTTGATCATTTAAATTAAATAATATATATATACAGTATGTATATTCACAGTGTCGGTTGGTTTAGAGTCATTTCACAGCGACAGGTCTGACACTCTGTGACTGTTTAGTGTTCATCAGAGTGACAGCCTGGGGGAAGAAGGTGTTCTTATGACGGGTTGTTTTTGCATACACTGATCTGTAACGCCTGCCAGAGGGGAGGAGTTTGAACAGTTTGTGTCCGGGGTGTGAGGAGTCTGCAGTGATACTACCTGCCTGTTTCCTGGCCCGGGACTGGTATAAGTCCTGGATGGTGGGCAGGTCGACACCAATGATTTTTTCTGCAGTCCTTATAGTCCGTTGCAGTCTGTGTCTGTCCAGTTTGGTTGCAGATCCAAACCAGACAGTGATGGAGGTGCAGAGAACAGACTGGATGATGGCGGTGTAAAACATGATCAGCAGCTCCTGGGGCAGGTTGAACTTCCTGAGCTGACGCAGGAAGTACATCCTCTGCTGGGCCTTCTTTCTGATTGTGTCTATGTGGGAGGTCCACTTCAGGTCTCGAGAGATTGTGGATTGTGGATTGTGTAAGAATCTATCAATCTATCTGTCTGTCTAGTGTGAAATATCCAGTGTTGTTTTTTCGTCATTAGAAATGCAGGAAACACGACTAACATTGTTCATATTACTGGATGATTATACTTCATTGTGTGGTTGTTTAATATGAATATTATTGTTTTTTTATGTGCACAGAAGACAAAGTCAACTTATTTATGATTTGTTAAAACAAACAACTCTTTACATTACAAAAATCATATTTTTATCCTCAGTTGAAATACTTGTTAATGATCACCTTGTATGAAACCACATTAACAGACATATGCTTTATTTTTCAGACTTTCCAAGCCTGCTCTGGTCCCATAAAGACAGGAGGTCTGATATGACCGGACAGTCAGCCACACAGTCAGCTGGACAGGCGGCCACACAGTCAGCCGGACAGGCGCCCACACAGCCAACAGGACAGGCAGCCACACAGCCAGCTGGACAGGCGGCCACACAGCCAGCCTCACAGTCAGTCGGACAGGCGGCCACACAGCCAGCCGGACAGGCGGCCACACAGCCAGCCACACAGTCAGTCGGACAGGCGGCCACACAGCCAACAGGACAGGCGGCCACACAGCCAGCCTCACAGTCAGCCGGACAGGCGGCCACACAGCCAGCCGGACAGGCGGCCACACAGCCAGCCTCACAGTCAGTCGGATAGGCGGCCACACAGTCAACCGGACAGGCGGCCACACAGCCAGCCGGACAGGCGGCCACACAGCCAGCCTCACAGTCAGTCGGATAGGCGGCCACACAGTCAACCGGACAGGCGGCCACACAGCCAGCCTCACAGTCAGTCGGATAGGCGGCCACACAGTCAACCGGACAGGCGGCTACACAGTCAGCCTCACAGTCAACCGGACAGGCGGCCACACAGTCAGCCAGACAGGTGGCCACACAGCCAACAGGACAGGCGGCCACACAGTCAGCCGGACAGGCGGCCACACAGTCAGCAGGACAGGCGGCCACACAGCCAGCAGGACAGGCGGCCACACAGTCAGCAGGACAGGCGGCCACACAGTCAGTCGGATAGGCAGCCACACAGCCAGCCTCACAGTCAGCCGGACAGGCGGCCACACAGTCAACCGGACAGGCGGCCACACAGTCAGCCTCACAGTCAACCGGACAGGCGGCCACACAGTCAGCCAGACAGGTGGCCTCACAGCCAACCGGACAGGCGGCCACACAGCCAACCGGACAGGCGGCACGAAGCAGCCGCACAGTCAACATACCTGCCACAACTCCTCCTCAAACTGTTTCCCACCCTCCAGCTGTGACTACCCCTCAGGATGAGTCAATAAGCCGTACATTTTGGCTATGGCTATTTTGGCGGCTGTGGCTCAGTTGGTAGAGTTGTCGTCTCTCAACCGGAAGGTCGAGGGTTCAGTCCCCAGCTGAGCAACATGTCCAATGTGTCCTTGGGCAAGACACTTAACCCTGCATTACTCCCGCTGCTTCAGTGGTGGTGTATGAATGGATTAGTGTTGTACTTACTCTCTGATGTACGTCGCTTTGGATAAAAGCATCTGCTAAGTGAATTGTAACTATTGTAATTGTAACATTTTCCTTGCTCATGTCTCCTTTCTCAGCCATTATGCTTTCCTATTTGAAAGTAATTTGTTATCTGAGGGAAGGTGACGGCTAGCTTGGGTTTTATATCGTTGGTCAAATGCTGTGAATGCATGCTACAATTATTAAGGAGCCCACCTGATAGGTCAACAGTCAGCATGTAAAGTGTGTCTGTGTGTCATGTGAAAAAAAACAATTGTTATTTCTTGAGTCAGACTGCCTTTAGCGAGGTGTTTATAGCACATGTTTATAATGTGGTCACAGTGAGAATGTTAGTGTCAACTTTTTCTGCTTCTTCACAAAGTTTAGTTTTTATCACTGTGTCTAATAAAATATCTAGAAGGTATTTCTCTTACTGTCTTTTCTTGATATTTATGGTGAAAATATAATTAATCAATCAGTATTTGTAAAGCGCCAATTCATAACAAGTGTTATCTGGAGACGCTTTACAAAAGGAGAATATGGGATAATATACAGGAAGGATTTCTCCTTTGTATTCCTCTCGTTCCTGTTGTCCACACTTCCCCTGAGGTCGGAGGTCGGAGCAGGCCGTGCATGAATGAGGACGGCACAGTGTGGTGGTGGAGGCTGGGCAAGGTGATCTCTCTAAATTCACTCAGGGACTGTTCTTGTACATTTCAGGTCATTTTCATTTACATGATATCAATTTTATGTAACCTGAAGCATCTACAGCAGTAAAATGCAACATTTAGCCAACATAAAAGCAGCCGTAATATTGAAACAAAATAGATAATCTGATGATCTAAACTGATATTTAAACCCTCATAAAAAAGCTTTTGAATTCAGAGCTTTAACTTGTTTTGATGTATTTTCAAACTGATTTATTTATTTGACTGAAATTTGACTTGATATAGTCATAAGTAACACTGAAGCAGTATTTTTATCTTTTACTTACAATTATTTAGAGGGTAACAGCTACTTATGGTTGATGTGATACACTCTAGTCTTGTATGAAGAATTTGTTTATAGACAAGACATAGTTTATTATAACTATTACATTTAATTAAACATTATTATAATCTTATCTTTCCTCATGATTTGTTAGACAATAGGTAGATGCATTTAACTTTAACCATCTCATGTACAATGTAGTGAATTATTCTGGTCCGATTATTCAGGTTTAGATTGTCCAAGGTGTGGACAAACACCTTCAAAGCCATCTCTCAAAACGAAAGCAGTCTGCCATGCGGTGGTGACGAGCTCGACAGGAGGGTTTATTTTACTTTAAATACTATCTGGAGGGAAAGCTTCTTTACTGTAAGTTACCATGACTTGTTTTAATCACTGTAGTTATGTAGATTTATAACAAGGCTACAGGTGTTGTCGTTTTCTCACTGTAGACTAAATTGATTATTATCGTAGAAGGATTTTGTTAAACTGGGTTATTCTGTTTGTGTGCATCACTTTGACAGAAGCTGCTCTCCGATAACTTGTTAACTTTATTGTAAAATGTATGTTGTCCTCATAAACTAGGTTAAATCCGACGTGATTGATTACACTGTATCGCCTATTTAAAGGTATGTTTTGGTTTTTTTTGTCGAGAAATGAATACCTGCGACGCGGAAGTGTTTGAAAACTATGACAGATCTGTGATGACAAATTAGTCTATCCGAAGTTTATACATAGACTAATAAATGTTCAGTGTCCTTATTGTTCTGTAGACTCGATAGAAGACGTAGGCTGTTTTCATTACTTGCGTACATATGACCTGCAAACAGTGTTTGTCTGTCACATTTTGAATTGTCCTGTCTCGACAGGGATGCTTTCCCCGGCATAACATCAACATGGTGTGTCCATTAGTTGAAAAGTATGGCCGTCTTCCCCGGAGAATGTAGGTCTAGATCTATTTCAGGGAAAGAGACAGACGAATTAGATCAAGTGTGTTAAAAAAAATCTTTTAAATTTCAGTTCGTCTCTTGTCTTCCTTGCGCTGTATCTTAGTCATAAACTTGCCATATTGTCTGAATACAAAATGAATATAGGCTTAGGCCACAAGTCATTTCATGTAGGGTAGCCTATGTTCATGAATGAACTGGTTTAATAAATGATTGTAAACAGGCTTTAAAAGGTTCATGACCTATGGTTTGACTGATGTAAAGACATTAACTAAGAATGTTGATTAAACAGTATTACTGGAACTACTTCAAAAGTTTGAATTTATCAGGATTTATTGACACCCTTCAGTCAAACTGAATCAAGATTAAACTAAATCATTGTATACTCACTGTTCATTAGTTCAAGCAGTAAAGCTACTGCAATATGTCACCAAAGACTCTCACAGTTTGACTATAGTTACCGGTCTGTGTCAGATTCTTCTCAACTTTAATGTTGCTATTTTTGTCCCTGTTTCAGATTCATGATGTCAGCCATAGACACAGTAAGACGTAATAAAACACTTCTTCAGTCAATGTTGTGCGGAGATCACAGACTAATCCTCACCAAGGTTCATGAGAAGGATCTGATCACTGAACGTGATTACAACAACCTGAAGGACATCAACAAAGAAGATGTGGAGGGCCATGTTATAAAGCTGGTGGATAAGATCATGAATAAAGGAGAGGAGACATGCCAAACCTTCCTTCACCTGCTGCAAACTGACGAAGACATCAAAACCGCTTACCCTGAGCTGAAGAACATACAGCTGAACGTCACCGGCCCGTTACCTCTGCCTATCCAAGCTACTTCAAGTAATGACAGAGGTATGTTAACATAGAGATTATGTCGACTGTATTGGATAAATTAGTCTACTGCGTATCCACATGGTTTGAAACAGCTTTATTTTGAGAGGTGTAATTCTGTTTCTTTCTGATTTCCTCAGACATGATGCCACCAGAGAGCAAGACGCCAAAGCAGGTGAGGTCTTAAATGTATTTTAAAATAATGTCTCTATAGGTTACAATGCATTTATAGAGAACATATTTTCATATCACAGCCTGCAGATACAAGCTAACTAGCTTTTATTTACTAGTCTCAATATTCAAATCCATAATTCAAATAATCTTTTAAAAATGTTTTAAAGCACTGTCATCAATGCCAGTCAGAGTAATTAACTGAACACTATCTCTATGCAGATGACTTTTTATGAAATATTCTAAATGTTTTTGTTATTAAATGTGTTTATCAGAGACTGTAGGCCCTACATATTTAAATAGAACTTCAAATATGCCAAAATCAGCCAGAGGGCAAGTTGACAAGGTACCAGACATGTGAAATCGATGAAGAGAATACAACTATAACCAATGGAGTAAATCATTTTAATTACAGTATGCAGAACACAGAGTATTAACTCTCAAACAAAAGGGAACCTGATTCCAAAATGGTGAATTCAAGGAAGGTTTTCAAGGTCTTTTGTCCTCAGTGTCTCAAAAAGTGCAGCTTCAGGCTCCTATAGGAAGCTATGCAGCGTCATCATTCAGTGTTTTTTATACCTCAAAAGTGCAAAAACAGGCAAGGGGAGAGAAAAAATATACTGGGAAAATCTTTGATCCTGGTTTTGTTTTTTAATTAAGATACGTTTAGATCATAAGTTTCTATTAAGTTGGAATATAAACTGTGACACCCCTAGTATTAAAATATACAATATTAGCTTTGTAATGTTGAAATACCATAAACAATTCAAACTTTGAGAGTAAAACAAAGATTTCCCGTAATTCAAAAAAAAAACAAGTAGAAAATGTGTTTTGAAAAAATGATTGTACGTTTGTTTAATAAAATTCATGAAGTTGATCTTTATACTACAAGTGTTGCTGGAGCTTTTAAACCTCTCCTCGCCTTTCATTCTCCGTGTACCTTGGTAGTTTTTGAAGTATTCCCAAAACCCACTCTGCTTCTACTTTGTTTTTAGGACGATCAATATCAGCTGAACAGCCAACCGAACGGCCTCTGTGTCATAATTAACAATGAGAATCAGAAGAAGGCTGCAGTGAAGAAAGTAGCAGTCAAGAAGTCCCTGAAGAAGGCAGCAGCCCAGAAAACCCCAGTTGGCGGCCACACAGCCAACCAGACAGGTGGCCACACAGCCAGCCTCACAGCCAGCCTCACAGCCAGCCTCACAGTCAGCCACACAGTCAACCGGACAGCCAGCCACACAGCCAACAGGACAGCCAGCCTCACAGTCAGCCGGACAGGTGGCCACACAGTCAACCGGACAGGTGGCCACACAGCCAACAGGACAGGTGGCCACACAGTAAACCGGACAGGCGGCCACACAGTCAGACGGACAGGCGGCCACACATTCAACCGGACAGGCGGCCACGCAGTCAGACGGACAGGCGGCCACACAGTCAGCCGGACAGGCGGCCACACAGTCAGACGGACAGGCGGCCACACAGTCAACAGGACAGGCGGCCACACAGTAAACCGGACAGGCGGCCACACAGTCAACCGGACAGGCGGCCACACAGTCAACCGGACAGGCGGCCACACAGTCAACCGGACAGGCGGCCACACAGTCAGCCGGACAGGCGGCCACACAGTCAGACGGACAGGCGGCCACACAGTCAACCGGACAGGCGGCCACGCAGCCAGCCTCACAGTCAGACGGACAGGCGGCCACACAGTCAGCCGGACAGGCGGCCACACAGTCAGACGGACAGGCGGCCACACAGCCAACCGGACAGGCGGCCACACAGTCAACCGGACAGGCGGCCACACAGTCAACCGGACAGGCGGCCACACAGTCAACCGGACAGGCGGCCACACAGTCAACCGGACAGGCGGCCACACAGTCAACCGGACAGGCGGCCACACAGTCAGACGGACAGGCGGCCACACATTCAGACGGACAGGTGGCTACACAGCCAACAGGACAGGTGGCCACACAACATAAAAGCAGCCGTAATATTGAAACAAAATAGATAATCTGATGATCTAAACTGATATTTAAACCCTCATAAAAAAGCTTTTGAATTCAGAGCTTTAACTTGTTTTGATGTATTTTCAAACTGATTTATTTATTTGACTGAAATTTGACTTGATATAGTCATAAGTAACACTGAAGCAGTATTTTTATCTTTTACTTACAATTATTTAGAGGGTAACACCTACTTATGGTTTATGTGATACACTCTAGTCTTGTATGAAGAATTTGTTTATAGACAAGACATAATTTATTATAACTATTACATTTAATTAAACATTATTATAATCTTATCTTTCCTCATGATTTGTTCTACAATTTAACTTTAACCATCTCATGTACAATGTAGTGAATTATTCTGGTCCGATTATTCAGGTTCAGATTGTCCAAGGTGTGGACAAACACCTTCAAAGCCATCTCTCAAAACGAAAGCAGTCTGCCATGCGGTGGTGACGAGCTCGACAGGAGGGTTTATTTTACTTTAAATACTATCTGGAGGGAAAGCTTCTTTACTGTAAGTTACCATGACTTGTTTTAATCACTGTAGTTATGTAGATTTATAACAAGGCTACAGGTGTTGTCGTTTTCTCACTGTAGACTAAATTGATTATTATCGTAGAAGGATTTTGTTAAACTGGGTTATTCTGTTTGTGTGCATCACTTTGACAGAAGCTGCTCTCCGATAACTTGTTAACTTTATTGTAAAATGTATGTTGTCCTCATATAAACTAGGTTAAATCCGACGTGATTGATTACACTGTATCGCCTATTTAAAGGTATGTTTTGGTTTTTTTTGTCGAGAAATGAATACCTGCGACGCGGAAGTGTTTGAAAACTATGACAGATCTGTGATGACAAATTAGTCTATCCGAAGTTTATACATAGACTAATAAATGTTCAGTGTCCCTGAAGAAGGCAGCAGCCAAGAAAACCCCGGTGAAGATGGAAGTCAAAAAGCCAGCTGCCAAGAAAACCCAGGTGAAGAAGGCAGTCAAAAAGCCAACAGCCAAGAAAACCCAGGTGAAGAAGGCAGTCAAAAAGCCAGCTGCTAAGAGATCCAAGAAGGCTGCCCCTATAAAGGTGGTGAAGAAGACTCCAGTGAAAAAGGCTCCAGCTAAGAAAGCACCAGCAAAGAAGACTGCAGCCAAGAAGGCCAAGAAGTAGATGTGCACACCAGGATTCAATGCATCAAAGGCTCTTTAAGAGCCACCACAACTTCTACTAAAGAGTCCGTCCTCAGTAATACAGTTATTCTCCGTTTTTTTATAATTATGTAATACATATTTATAAGCATCAAATCGGGCTTTCAAACGTTTTGCTCGTGCGCAAAATCCGACCCGACGGTGTAAGGTTCATCCAAAGAGCAGCTCGTCCACATAAAAGAGTGCTTAACAAACCTGAAAGTCTCCACACATGCAGACTATCAGGTACATGTTGCACACAAAGGAACTTCCAAGCGTGCATGGGTTTTTACTTTGTTCTCTGAAATACAGAAACACGAGCACATCAATTCAGCGCATATTACCGGGCATCTGGGTCGACTGAATTACGCATGGCATCAAAGACTTTTTAGGTTCTTTTAAGGTTCAAGTAGCCTTGATTGCCCGGTCATGTCGATTTGCCCTGTACAACATCAGGAAGATTAGACCTTACCTGTCAGAACATGCTACACAGCTCCTGGTACAGGCTCTTGTGATATCACGCATCGATTATTGCAACTCTCTACTGGCAGGTCTTCCTACATGCACTATCAAACCTCTGCAAATGATACAAAATGCAGCAGCACGACTGGTCTTCAACCTTCCTAAAAGAGCACATGTCACTCTGCTGTTCATAACCTTACACTGGCTCCCAGTTACTGCTCGCATCAAATTTAAAACTCTGCTGCTCGCTTACAAAACAGCGACTAAAACGGCTCCTCCTTACTTTAACTCTCTCATCCAGGTCTACACTCCCTCCCGCCCACTACGCTCTGCCAATGAAAGGCGTCTGATCCAACCTTCACAACAGGGTACTAAGTCTCTGACTAGACTCTTCTCCTCTGTCGCCCCCCTGTGGTGGAATGAACTTCCAAACTCCATTGGATCTGCAGAGTCCCTCTGCACCTTTAAGAAAAAGCTAAAGACCCAGCTCTTTCATGAATACCTACTAACTTAATGATGATGGTCTCGATATCATTGATGATGATGATGGTTGTCACGATTGTTTTTGTTTGATAACGATGACTTATAAGATGGTTTCTATACTGATTAGAGCTCTCAGGAACTGCCGTCAATGTTGTGCTTTGCCTCTGGTCACTTCCTGTCAGCACCTGTGTGTCCAATCAGACTCAAAGCTGATCGTTTGCTCTTACTGACATTGTTCCCCTTTTTCTAGATCCTTGCGTGTGTTGTACTTACTCTCTGATGTACGTCACTTTGGATAAAAGAGTCTGCTAAGTGAATTGTAGAATTGTAGAATTGTAGAAAGACCCCTAAGCTGCCCCAAAAGTGCCCCAAAAGTGCCTGTGTGAGACTTACTCATCTTTAACAACGAATAAAAACTTACTAAAATATTACAGGTGCGTTAGTACATTATGACTGAACAAGATAATGTACAACATATCAAAAGTAAAACATGAGAATGGGAGGGTTCCTAGTGTCCATAAACATGCTTGACATTACTACGGGCCCCACATACACAGAAAAATAATTTAAAAAAAAAAAAGTACAAAAAGTGTTCTGAATAAATGATTGTACGTTTGATTTTAGGAAGTTTAATAAAGTTCATGAAGTTAGTCTTTATACTACAAGTGTAGATGGAGCTTTTTAACCTGTCCTCGCTTTTCATTCTCCGTGCACCTTGGTAGTTTTTGAAGTAGAAGAACAATGATGCTGGTATGTTACACATTAGACACATTCATAAGTTTCACTTTTGTTCTCTTAGGAAGTCGACTGTAAGTCGTTGAAGCCTAACTTTTTTAATGAAATGTCCTGCAGAAAGTCTGGCAAAGGTTTTCAGCTGGCTGAACTTCAGAGTGCTGATGTATAAAGACCAAACCAAGGACCAGATGGATCAGACCCTGACATGCTATGCTTCTCTGAGAGACCTCTCTCAACTGCAGCAGTTGGACGTGAAGGAGCACGGCGATGCCTTCATTTGCTGTGTTCTGAGTCACAGAAGAAAAGGTGTAGTCTTGGGTATCCTACATTAACAAATATGTGCAGCTACATTCCCAAACTCCAGCTGCAGTTAAATTAATTGATCTAGCTACGTTTTATTGTAGCATGAAAGTAAAAACGGTAAAGTTTAAACCTCTCAACACTTTCTGTTCAAACCTGTTTCTCTAGATCTGTGATCCAGTATATTTGAACATTTGAATGTGGGGGGGAAAGTCATGAGATCTGTCTACTCAGGTGGATTAGTGTGTATATGAAGTGGGTCATTCATTATTGATTTTGTGGAACTATGTTGTAAAGGGGCACCTCGTGAAATTACCCCTGTTACATTTTTGAATTGTCATTTCGATTTTTTAATGTAGGAAAATGTTTATTTTAATGATTTGAAAGATGATTTGTGTCGTACGACGGAGGATTAGGGCCACGTTAAAAAAAAAATCGAGATTATAATCGTAAATTAAAAATTAAATTAAAAAAAATAAAAACGTTTTTTTAACGTGGCCCTAATCCTCCGTCGTAGTGTCGTTCACTCGTTTGGGTCGCATTCACATTTTCCCGCCTGCCCAATTGGTGGCGTTAACGCGAGATTTTGTTCAAACTAAATCCGTAGAAGAAGAGTCTACAAATCCGGTGCTCTTCTGCTGCGTGCACACAATAATATTTACAGTCTATGCGCGCACATTACCTCCTCGAGCGCTAAAGAACAAAGGTCCGAGAGCCTCACCACCTACGAGCCAGTAGGCTATGTAAACAAGTAAGAGCTACTAGGTGTATTAGTTTACCTGTCGGTCAAAACAGCCATGAACGATTGTAATTACTGGGAAGAAGTTCAGAAGTAAGTTTGTATCCAGCTGCAGCACGTAGTACAGATCAGCGCTGATATAAATCATCCACACAGACAGTGATTCTCTATTAAGATAATTAAACTGTAGCCGCAATGCTAAGTTAGCCAAACGAAATGAGTGTTTAATGGGTTAGAGACATTATACATTCAGGTGTGTTAATATCTATCAGATCACTTTTCTCTTTCAGTCTGGTGGCGATCTTTGATTTAATTTAGTTCTTTGGTCAAATTATAACAAGTGTCACATTTAAGATCAAGCATTACTGGAATAAGAGGACATTTGTAATACTTCTGTTTTTACAATCTGCTGCAAAAATGTTGTGTTTTATTCAAATTTACAGGCCTTTGACTGACTGCTGCTATGAGGCAGATGGCTTGGAGTCAGTCTTTCATAAATCGATACTCCAAGTAGACTATCATAGGTAAGACCATACATACACCCTCAGATACATTTCAAAATAAGAGAAACAATGAACCTTAGTGATCACATAAAACTGTGTAACACTCGAAAAGGTTGGTTTTTTTTATCACAGGGAGTGACTGGTTTTCTCTGTCACAGGTCGTACCAGTTTAGTTTTAAGTTGACGAGATCCATGTATTGCCGACGCTCCTCCAGAACACCAAAGCCCTCCAGGAAGATAATCCCGAGGAGCCCGAGCCCCAATGAAGAAGTGATCCAGCGCAGGTGCTTGAGTACGAGACAGAGGAAGACTGTGCTGAAGAAAACTAAAGCCAGCAACAGCGTAGTAAAAACAAATACGAGAAGAGATGGAGACATTCTGGACTTACTCAACAGTACACACAGGTCTAAGAGTGATACTGAGGAGAATGAAGGACAACTTGGAGAGGTGACTGATAGAGGAGTGGACGAGTCAGATGAAGACGGTGGCTCTGTGAACAGCAGCATCGCTTCTGGTCCTTCCATCTTCTTTGATGTCTCCCCAAAGAAAGCGAGCACGTCGCACTTGTGCTCAATCTGTCAAAAAAAGTACCAGAACGCTAAAAAGATGAAAGCCCCAATCAAGGACAGACTCTTAGACACTGGTGAGTTCATAAATATTTTATTCCAGTAAATAGAGATTATTGTTTTATATGTTACACAATGATTATGAATAAAATGTGCTGCATTTCTTTGAGGATGTCGCAGTTTGTTTGTTGTGCGCTACACCTCTCTGACAAGCAGGTCTTACTACAAACAAAGTTTTTCTTAAGTCATGTTTTGCAGCTGATTACATTTCCATAAGAAATCATGGATTTCAGGCCTGTTGAGTCCTAATAAGTATTCAGATAATGGCCACCAATTTAAGGGAACTTGGAAAAAGCTTTACAAAAAGTTGTATTACTAAATGTCAAACTAACGTCTGGAGACTGCCAACCAAGGGTCGTCACTCGTCACGATACCAGATTTTTGAACTTTGATATGATTGTATTAAAAATGAAATGATATGGATACCTGGTTCAACAGTCCGAGGCCCTCGGCCCCCAGTATCAGGCCATTTCTGTTTTTTTAATCACCAAGAGATGCCTTTAATGTCCTGTACTGTGCACTGTCTAAATTGCACAAATATACGTTGACAACGTCTGTCTTCTCTTTCACTCGTTGAAGCTTTATTCAAAATATGACTGTAGATCTGATCTGTAGTTTTCTTGAATTTTCATCACTTCTCAGAGATTGTTCTGTTGTAAAACATCTGGCATTGAAAGCTATCAAATTATCAAAACTTTGTCAATCTTAGAGAATTATCTTGTGCCCACAGAAGCATCTTAACACGTTTAACCTGCATTTTGTTTTGTAGATCCAAAGTCCCTGACATGTGACCAATGGGTTATGATCAAGAGCTGGAGACAGAGGAGGCTGCCCAATACAAGAGGGTACGACTATGTGGAGTGAGTGAGTGAGTGAGTGAGTGAGTGAGTGAGTGCGCAGTGTGTGGTTGGTTCAAAGGTGGAAGACCAGTACTCGTACAATTCAATACACTATTTGTTGATTATATGTGCAACTCTCATTCTCTCAGGAAACTTTTGACCCATGTCACACTGGTTAAAAGACGACTGAGGTTTAAGACGGGTTTAAATCAGACTGAGCAGAGTGTGAGAGAGGGAGAATCATCAGCCTGCTCGAGGCCGCACACTTTCCTTCAGAGGTAATGAACCTATACTCATCCATCCTTCTTCTGCTCTTTTAAGGATAGTTGTGATTTTTGGGGAGTGAGTGGGGTCTCAAGAGCTACTTATCAATCATAATGTCCAGTAGATAACAGTCGGCACAGTCCCTGTTTGGAGGACACAGAAGCTTAGTTATGAGCTGCTGCAGACACGGGCACCACTTCCAAGCACTTAGGACACATAAAATGTATTTAAAATGTTTCTCCAGCACTGTTTTTCAATCTGTAGCTGTTTGGGTCAGACATGAATGATATATTCTTATCTTGATTCTTTGTTCTGTTTTTATATTCAGTTTTATTTTATTTTATATCTGTGTTTTTAATACCTACCCTTTTGTCCGAGGAGCCTCCTAGCATAGGAGTTTCTCGTGATTCTACTCGTATAACCACTGACGATAAATCCAAAATCTTCAATCTTACTTTTAAAAAGAGCCTCATACAACCTCACTTCCAAAAAAATAACTATATCCCTTTAAGTGTCTGTTAAAGCAACGTCTCTACATCCCTGTGAGAGTTTATATTGTAAAAACTATGTTTTGATTTATGTTTGCATCACTTAGTATTCCTTCTTTTGCCTCCTATAAAACACACATTACCTGTCGCAGGTCATCAGCAGCCTGTTTGAATCACAGTTGAAATTTGAATGTGGTTGTTAATTTGTTTCAGGAACCTCAGACAGTGTGTCAGAGCGCCAGTGAAAAGAGTGATGAAGAAGAACAGGAGGAAGAGGAAAAGAGACGCTTCTCGTGGCCCACGTGTCGCCAAGCGGCAGCGTCTCCACAGCAACACTCACCGTCGGCTAGTTGGCGCAGGCCGCGATGATGTCAACGGTCATCACACAACCAGCAGTGTCAGCAGCCCGCCTGCTCCTGAGCGTTCCAGCGATGAAGAATCGGACACTGTGACTGTTGAGATAATTCCATGTTCGGTCACTCTTGAGCCCATCAGAGACGCCCCGGCCGCTCAGAAAGCAGCGAAGAAGAGAGGTGGCTTCAGAGACTTGCTCACCCAACTGAGGGGCACCCGCAGCATGATCGTCAGAGAAACACATTAGCAGGACGACGCTCTTTAGTTTTAATATACATTCAAACTGCTGTGTTGTTATCTCGGGCTGAAGTAGCTTTTTATATTTATTTAATATTCAGTGTTTCTGTTCAGGACACCAGTCAGTCCTGGGTCATGTACATCAGCACGTTTCTGCTGCTGTTCAATGCACGTGCTTTTTAAGTAGTTTCTTGAATATAAAAATGAACTTAATTTAAAGTCTCATACAACAAGAGAACTGGATACAGATGTTTGTTTTCTTCACTTTATTCCTCAGACTGACCCTGATTATATTAGATCAACAGTAAACCAGGATAGCATCATCCAGATAACTTAAGCTGTACTCACATGCCCTTGTGCAAGGCACCGAACCCCCCCAACTGCTCTGGTGGGCTCCCTGTGTAGCAGCCCCACTCTGACATGTCTACATTAATGAACGTCCACAGGTCCTGTTTGTACATGCGTGTGATTTGGGCCCATGTGTGTGAGTAGCATGTCCCTAAAAATAACAGAGTAAACCTGAATTTACCCTCAGGGATTAATTAAGTTGTCAGTGGAAGTGACAGTGTACGGTATTATTTCTTGTCTTCGTGTTAACAGTAAGAAATGTTATTTATTTTGGTTTTATTCACTTCAAATGTTATACTGATAAATGTACACTGTATATTATTAAGCTGTTAGGGTTTCAGACTCTTCTGTATGAATAAAAAAAACTTCACCAAAATATTCAAACAAACATTTATTTTGTGGTCGCAACTTGTGGACAAATGTTTCCTCCTGTAATCATGGTCGAGGGTTCATTTAGGGTGTGTTTAAATACTTTTAAGTGTAACAGAAAAAGATCTGCTTTGTCTTAAACTTATGCATAATGTTCAAACAGGACGTGCTTTATAAAGGCAGCTGGGTTTAAACAACAGTTCAAAGAGTTTACACTCTGGAATCCAGAGTGAGACTGTATCCTCGGCAATATGTGACAGCCTTACTCTAAAAGCCCACTTGGTGGCGCCAGTTAGATTAGAATAGAATAGATGTTTATTGCCATTTGCACAGGTACAGGGCAGTACAGGTACATTGGAAATCTTGTGCATTTCTCCCTGAGTCAGCTTCTACAAAAAAAAGTTAAAATTATATATAAAATAGAATAACATAAGAAAAAAAAGAGTAAAAAAGTACAAATAAAGTTGTAGTAACAGCAAAGTGATTTAAAATAAACTGTACACAAGCTATACACTGTATTAAAGCAAAGATATAATACAAAGGGGAACACTACAATGAAATGAAAATATAAATATGTTTTCTTGTCTCTAACTTTCTACATCTCTTATTGCACCTGAGGTTATTGCACACATTTTTCACATTATATAATTGCACTGTTTTTTGTTTTTAAGGTTAATATTGCACACTTGTATTGCACTGTGAGGTGGTCAACTGTCCATTTAGTCTGTGAGGTGTGGTGGTGAAGTACTTCCTTCCCATCTTAATGTCCTGTGCTACAAGTCTCACGGCAGCAGGGAAAAAGCTGTTGTGGTAGCGGGCCTTGTGGGTGGAGATGCTCTCTGGGCCTTGTGGGTGGAGATGCTCTCTGGGCCTTGTGGGTGGAGATGCTCTCTGGGCCTTGTGGGTGGAGATGCTCTCTGGGCCTTGTGGGTGGAGATGCTCTCTGGGCCTTGTGGGTGGAGATGCTCTCTGGCCTGTGATGTCGCAGGCTATAGCCCGATTTCTTCCACCTGAACAGAGCATGAGCTGGGTGCTGTTTGTCCTTGAGGATGCTACACACAGCGCTGCAGGGGAAAAGCACCCCTGCAGCGCTGTGTGTACAGTGTGTCCATGGAGGGGAGGTTAGAGCCAGTGATTCTCTCTGCAGTCTTTATGACCCGTTGAAGCGATTTCCTCTCAGACAGTGTGAAGTACTCAACTCTTCAGGGCGTACTCACACTAGGCAAAGTTCCCCCTGTACCATGCTTTAGCACGATTGCCCCCCCTCCCCATTCCCCCCCTGGCCTGTACTCACACACTGCTCCTCCAGGACTAACTGGGCCTGAGCACGGTTACCTCTTGTACATGACGTCGAAATACAGCACACATATGTCTCAAAGTAATTATGAAGCGTGTTTAGTTTAGAAGAAAGGCGGGTCCGCGTCCACACATCAGAGAACACGGAGAACATGACAGCTACTTTACTGACACATTGTGTGCCTGTGCTTGTGCATGAACTGTACCATGCCAAAGCACACTTCTTCCAAGGAAGTGCACCATGCTTGGGCCCAGCTCTCACATTATTCTAACGAACTGGACTTTATTCCAGGAAAAGTTGTTAAAATTATTTTAGCAATCATTTCAACCCAGTTTCCACAAATCCCTGCACAAAGCAGGCTACATCTAAACAGGGTGCAGGCTTTAATCAATGGGATTGTTTACACCTGTCTGCTTCCTGTATATCAGAGATGACTTGACCACTCATACAAAACCTTCAGCTGCATTACCCCCAACTATATCTGTCAGTGCAGGCTCCTTTTCAAGAAGCAGCTTTACCATGTTACTATTATGTTTAAGATGAAGCAGGAAGTTTTGTTTCTTTTTGTAGGGGTTTTACACAGAAATGTTATTTTTGAGATGTTTGTGCTGATAGTAGAGAGTGTGGGGGAAGGGGGTGAAAAAAAGACAGAGATAAGAGGCTCAGTCTGAAGGTTTGAAAGTGTTGCTGTGTGTCAGAGGATGTCTCTGTTTACTTCTGGGATTAATGTGTTGGGAGAGGACGAGGGGGATTTAAAGTTAGAATTGTTAGTTTCTAACTAGGAAAAATGAGGAATATGGAGTTTATTTATTATCGATTCATACAGGGATTATGTGAAATGGCATTGAAATTCAGTTTTTGAGTTTTTCACTAAAAGAGTTGGATAATATAAAACATAGGGCCAGACTGATATGGGATTTTGGGGTCCAATACCGATGTAAGGGAGGGGAAAAAATCTGATACCTTCATATGAGCCGATCTACTAGATAAATATATGCACACACATTTATTGCTTTGATTACCCAAATGCAGTTATTGTACAATTGTGGAAAAGATGTAATGAGGACAAGCTGGTCACTCAACTAGAAAGTAACTGTACATGAATGTGTGTCACCGCTTGACATTCTGGAGAGAGGTAATTCTTTTTCTAATTTAAACAGCAAACTATGCAGGTGTAAGAGAACTGCTGGTGTAATATAATTAAACTCAAACAATGTGCTATTTGACAGGTGAGTAAATCTAGTAATATCTGCGCATATCGGAGATTAATAGTCACTTATTGGCTGGCCAATTGATTGGTCTGGCTCAAATAACACATTACCTTTTGTATTCCATGTTGCAATTGATTAGTTTCTTGCTTTATCCATTTACGATTTTGATTACAAATGAGTTATACTAAGATCGATTATCAACTGAAAATAAGGTGAAATCCTTAGAGCAACTGGAGCTCTGATATGTCAGACTCATGTAAACAGCCAATCAGAGCTCCTTCTGTATCTCTGTGCTGCTATTCAAAAAAGAAATGAAAACTTTAAAAAGATTCATTTTACAGTCCATAATAATGAACATAAACATGTAAATACCAGATTGTTGATTTCCATCTGTTGTCCCTTGACAGGATGGTGTTAAACACAAATTTACATAAAACCACAATGACAAGAAAAAAACCCAACAACATAAACTCTACATTAGTTGACACAGACACATTTATACAAGCATATTAAGGGGCTTTGTGATGTTTTTCAGAACAAATCAGTACAAAGTGAATGTGATGCTTAAAGTGTTGCTACGGGAGGTGAAGTGCCGGAGTATTAAAGTGCAAAAGTGCACATGATTGTGAAGTAATTGCTCATTTGCCCTGGAGCCTGTAACTTTAAAGTGCTGGTGTGATTGCACATAGCCCTATTGCACCAGACTGATCAAATTGTTAACATTTTAAAATATATTTTGTGTTCATTTAAAAAAATTAAATGGGCCCAACTTGAAAGCAGAACAAGGAGTAAGACTAGTCGTAAATTCAACTTTGAGGTGTGTGATGCAACTCAAATAAAAAGTTGGTTTTATATATTTGTCTTCTCCAAAGCTTTCTTTAATAGCTCAAGTCATTATAAATCTTAAAGTCCAGGATCACACTTCAAAAGTAGTAGTACCCTAAATGATGTGCTCCTACAAGTGTTGTGTTGAAACAGTTATTTATTCTCAACAAGGTGACGAACTAATACAAAAAACGTACTCTGTCCTGGTTCAGTGAAAGTTATTGAGGAGCCCTTCTGCTAAAGAGAAATGATAATCATCACACATTCCTCCTCGTCTCCCGGCGTCTATGTGTGTCTCCCTCTCATGCACGATCATGCGTAATTTCAGACAGCGATACAAAGAACAAGTTCATCCACACTCAGGTAAGAAGTGGTACACAGCACCTCCCAGTCAGCCCCTGTTTAGACCAGGTACCAGCATGTGGTTTCAGGGATCTGTCCTCAAGTGGACAGCACTGGAGAAAGAGCGTTCACGTTTACATTAACAATGTGTCTCCACTGACCACCTGTGTTTGGAGCTCACTTGCCTGCCGCACATGCCGATAAGAACCAGTACATTATTTCCATCTAAAGACCAAATATGTTTCAAATACGTTTGGAGGAAGCAATGTTGTCTCAGTATGTAAAGTACTTAAGATCCTGTCACTTAGGGGGGAGTCCTTAATGTGGGCCAGGACGCATGAGCGTTAACACTACCAAACCAATGTGGACAAATGCGTCCCAGACCACCTCCATATGTGGCCTGAGTGATCAGACCTAACAGGCTGTTTACACCCTGCAGTAACATGGGCGGCAGCAGCTCAGACGTAGGGACTTGTGTTGGGAACCAGAGGGTCGCCGGCTCAACATGGGAGTTGGTCTTGTAGCTGGAGAGGTGCCGATGTGCCCTTGTGCAAGGCACCGAACTCCCAAACTGCTCTGGTGCACTCCCTGTGTAGCAGCCCCACTCTGACATGTCTACATTAATGAACGTCCACAGGTCCTGTTTGTACATGCGTGTGATTTGGGCCCATGTGTGTGAGTAGCATGTCCCTAAAAATAACAGTGTAAACCTGAATTTACCCTCAGGGGTTAATTAAGTATATCAAAATAAAAATAAAAACTAACTTGGTTGATCTGATATTGCCTAAATGCTAAGTGTGAACACACCCCAATGCGTCCTGAGGAAGCCCATACCACATACGCATTTATCCACATTGCTTTTGTAGTGGAGACTCTTATGCATCCTACACAGCTCCCAGTTGAGACGGCTTCTGAGAGAGGAGAACAATGATGCCTCCTGTCTGGTAGAACGACGACACATTCAGGATGTGTTGTGAAAGCGCTCAGTTCTGATCTCAAGTACTCAATGAAGACGCATTGTTAATGCAAAGTACTGCACTGAAAGGGTGTCCCCTCGTCACAGATCACCCAGTACTGTGTAAACGGCCTCTCAATGCATCCTCAGACTGACATCCCACTGCCCTGGTTCAATGACAGTGAAAGACACGAGGGGGTCTCTGTGTTTAAGAGAACAGAAAAAGACAATCATCACACATTTCTGCGCCTGAGTCTCTGTGTCTTCCTCACATGTGTGTTAATGTAATGTTAATATATGTTAACATGCTTCATTTAAGACAATGAGGCAAACACAACAAGTTCCTTCACACTCCTGTTGGAAGTGGTACACAGCACTTCCGGGTCAGTCGTTTCAAAGCAGTCCATCTGCTCCTTTAGTGGCTTCTGTTCGATCACTTCTTTACATTCACCCTGCAGTGGGGGGTTGTTCCTTCACTATAGGTATGTAAATGGGCTGCAGGCTCTGCATGTTGTGGTTTGAGTGACCCAGAGGGGTGAGGGGTGAGGGGTTAAGAGCTGTATGTAAAGAAAGACTTGTGAGATAAGACCCCATCTTTTGATTTATCCAACAAACCATAGACTTACAAATATGTTAATTAAAATAACCATTCTTTACATGAATGGTTTGTAAAGACAGAATAAGAAAATGGAGTGAACAATTGGCACATTAAAGTCACATTTCAGTTTACTGGCTTGGAGGTTCATGTTGCATCTTTGAAATTCAGTTTGGTATCCTTGTCTTTCTCAATCTGTCTCTTATTTCATTCTGTTCATATGCAGGGTTGCTCCTGAATACACCGGTGTTGAAACATCATTAGTTTACTCCAGAGGGGTGACAGACTTATATCACAAACACGAACTGTCATGATTGAATGACACTGAAAGATAAAAGGAGTCTTGGTGTTACTAGAACATAAATGATAATCATCACACATTCCTTTATCTCTCCCTGCGTCTCTGTGTCTGCCTCTCATGTATGATCATGCAAACATGCATCAATTCAAATAGTGACGCAAAAAAACAAGTTCCCTCGCGATAGAGTTGGAGATTAAACTCCTGCTGCTTGTCCTGATCTAACAGAGCGTGGAGAAATGCTCTTAAAAAACAAATTACACATTGTCTGATTCTCATCTGCAGGCCTCCTATTGCCAATAGTTTGTGATAATCACCAACCAGAGGTCTCAGGGCCAAAACAATTCAAACACACAAACACACACACAGAGTATCCTGTGATAGAACCACTATCAGCACCTGACACCTCGAAAACAGGAAAAACGTTTCAGCAGGAACACAGATGTGTGGAGAGTTTGGGGGAGGAGCATGAACAGGGTTAAAAGCCCTGCAGACAGAAATCTGAGCTTCACTTCATCCACACAGCAGAGGGACCTCAGCCATGTCGTACTATGAGGTAAGACCTGGAGTCCATTCACTAATCTGTGTTTAGGAAAGGGTTGGCATTGTATTTTTAAGCAAATATCACACAATATCAATGATACCACAGCAACAAAATCTCAAGTCCTAGGCACCCAATTTTGGTCAGTTTGGTCACACTATCTTAATTACCCAAATATGTTGGCAGTGTAGTTTTGCAACTTAGACAGTGTCTCTGTCTCTCACAGCAGCTTTTTGTTAAAAAGTATGTATGAAGATCTGAAGTTTTATTTTTCAACTTTTCAACATTATTTTCCATAAAAATAAAATAGATTGCATTGTTTATAACGAATGGTACGGAAAAGTATGGAGGATTTTGACATGCTTAGTTTAGAATTTATTTTTGGCATGTTCCATCTTCACTCCTCATCCTAAATCATCGTCATCTTCTTCGTCTGTCACCAGCTCTTCCTGGAGGACGACTTCAATGACACCGGCTCAGGCTCTGGTTCCGGGGACCTTGGTGTGGATTTTGAGGAGCCGTGTAATGTGGAGCACGTGATGACTACTGACCTTCAGCGGGTCTTCCTCCCTGTGGTCTACGCCCTCATCTTCACTCTGGGTATCACAGGGAACGGCCTGGTTGTGGTGGTGCTCGGCTGCCAACGCAGGTAAGAAGACAGGTGACGGGTTGGTTGTTGATTATGTGTAATTTAAATAAATCTCAATAATGGGTCTCCTTGTGTTTGTCTCCAGGTCAAAGTGCAGCCTCACAGACCGATATCGTCTCCACCTTTCTGCAGCTGACCTCCTCTTTGTCTTGGCACTACCGTTCTGGGCCGTGGATGGAGCTCTGGCTGACTGGCGCTTCGGGGCAGTCACTTGTGTTGGTGTTCATGTTATCTACACAGTCAACCTGTATGGCAGTGTGCTCATCCTGGCTTTCATCAGCCTGGACCGCTACCTGGCAGTGGTGCGAGCCACGGACACAAACACGGGTGGGCTGAGGCAGCTTCTGGCACACAGACTGGTCTATGTGGGTGAGTGTTTCTATCAAGGTTCTTTTTATTCGTCTTCTTTATTACACAGTTTTCCCCTCCGTTGTCTTATTTCTTTTTTTTAATCTTCTTTTCTTCTTGAAGGTGCCTGGTTGCCCGCTTGTCTCCTCGCAGTGCCGGACTTGATTTTCGCCCGGACCCAGGAAGGGGGAGAGGGGGCCACTGTCTGCCAGCGGTTCTACCCAGAGAACAACGCTCCTCTCTGGGTCGCAGTCTTCCACCTGCAGCTGGTGCTGGTGGGTCTGGTGATCCCTGGTCTGGTCCTCCTCGTGTGCTACTGCGTCATCGTCACCAGGCTGACCCGGGGCCCTCTGGGGGGTCAGAGGCAGAAGCGTAGAGCTGTCCGGACTACCATCGCACTGGTTCTGTGTTTTTTTGTGTGCTGGCTGCCGTATGGTGCGGGGATCTCTGTGGACGCTCTGCTGCGGTTGGAGGTGCTGCCCCACGGCTGCAGCCTGGAGGCCGTGTTGGGCGTGTGGCTGGCGGTGGCCGAGCCCATGGCTTTCGCACACTGCTGCCTGAACCCGCTGCTGTACGCCTTCCTAGGAGCTGGGTTCAAGAGCTCGGCACGCAGAGCACTCACTCTGAGCAGAGCGTCAAGTTTGAAGATTTTACCTCGAAGACGCCCCGGGACTTCCACCACCACTGAGTCTGAGTCGTCCAGTTTACATTCCAGCTAGTGTTTGCTTGTTCTGAACATACATGTGTGTATATACTGTGAATATAAGTGTGTGTTTGTGTGTAAGAAGGTTTAAACTAAATATCAGAGAAAGTAAGGAGCAGTCTGCTGGCTCACGACTGTGACGTTTCTCTTTTAACTTCTGTTTTTAGACGTGTTGTTTTTGCTGCTTTGCCTGTTTCCACTGTTGTTTGTAATAAAATATTCAAAATACCCTCATCTGTGAAAATGTCTTCTCTTACCAAATCAGATTCTTGCTTCCTGAGTGAAACCGTGTAAATTCCTGCTTTGTACTTTTTCTCAACCATTCACAACAGCTAATCACAAAGAGATAAAGAGCGATATCAATAAGAAGCGAATAACACCAAGCTATAGCAAATGAGAAGTAGATGAAGGCAGTTGAGCTGTATCACAGAAAACACATGACACATATGGAGAAATGGGGCAGAAAGGTGGAAAAGGAAAAACAACAAGCCTGAATCAAATCATTTTGGTCTCGTGTGACTAAATGGTCTTAAAACAGCTTCCAGCTATTTTTTTTTTCGGAATGCCATCACTTTAATCCATCTCGGGTGGGCTTGGGGGCAAAAGCTGATGGTTTACAGTTACACATTGTTAGGAAAAAGTGTCGAAATCAATTGGTATTGTGGGGTTTGTTCTTATCTCCATCCCGATCAGCCTCACTTTGTGTGGATTCGGAGTCACTCAGCCGACGGCCATCTGAGTCCACTGATCCAGAGCGTGAGCAAGTTTCTTTAGAGACATGAAACTGTGTTTTTTTTTTTAATTAGACGTGTGAAAGCCAGGTGTATTTGAGTCCCCATTTGTAGTTCTGGTCCAGTGTGTTTGTGTGAGCATGTGTGGAAGTGTTTTTGTCAGGGGCTGCAGGTCAGATTGATGTTGATGATATAAACAGTTCTTTTACATGTGAGACAGAATAGAGCATGAGGGGGTCAGGAGGTCCGTGTTTCCAGAACCTTAGTGCCAACACACACACACACACACACACACACACACACACACACACACACACACACACACACAACAAAAGTGCTTCCCACATACCTACTTCCACTTGGAAGTGGGAGAAACAGAAGCTGGAAGTGTACTGTGTCCTGTTTCCTGGGGCTGAGAGGAGGAGGATGAAGAGGAGGGTTTTAAGAAACCAAATAGGAAGAACACAGCACTTCAGCACCACAATGAACAGCTGACTGTGTGTGAGTAACTTTGTGCATCACTGTATCTGCATCCTCAAGCGTATGGGTCTTTGTATGAATGGAAAAGTGTGTTGAATCATTACCAATACAATCGATGAAGATTGAAACGTATTTATTGTTTAATTTTCATTCATTTGACTCTCTCCGTCTTCGTCTCTCTGTCGACATCGCGCACACAAACGCACACACGAGGATACACACTTCTCTTCTATTCATAGTGTATTCAAAACAGGAAAGACTTCCTGCGGCTCATTTTAGGAAAAACAAGCAGCTCAAACAATCAAACACCCCAGCAGTTCCAAACTCACACCACAAACAGAGCAACAAAATAAATCAGCTCAACAACATGACGGAGAAACACGGAAGGTTATCGGGGAGAAACGTGTGTAGTGGTGTTCCTTAGATCAGTTTTTGTAGAAGGCATTTGTTCCTGCTTACAAACACCCGAAAAAGAATACATTTCTATACCGATAGATTAATAGAACATAATATGACAAATGATATAATGTATTTATAGGAGTTTAACTCAGGATAGGATAAGCTACAATATAATACATTACAATTAACTGGAGAATGCAGGATTAATGTATTTATTCCCTGCTCTCTGGTGTCAGTTTCTCCCATAGTCTGTAAATATGAATGATTAAAGCCTGAGTGATGTCATCCATCTGAGGGCTTTAGAAGCTCTTTGAAGCTCGTTGCCCCACGTACAGTGTGTGCCGGTCAGACATGAGCTAATCAGACCTATTTAAAATGTTTGTACCAGGCTGTAAACATGTTCATTTCTACAGTACAAACAAGCTTTTCTGAATGGGTGTGTATAACTTCGGTTGCTTCTGCAGCCTCAAGCGGACCCTCAACAAACTGCAGGATTTTGCACTTTCATATTGGCTTCACTTTCAACACCAGAGGTTGCCGCTTGGTTTCTCTTTTAATATCCTTCATCGCTGTCCAACATTATTCCACTGTTTTCTATTCTTCTTTTATCCCAATGTCAAATTTGTCATGTACATTATCCTCATTCATGTCATGAGAGCTGTGAGGAGTCATGAAGTAGTGACACACTGTTTATAGTGTCCATATTTTTTTAATATACAATATCATTATTTGGCACCAGCAATTCTTTAATGTCATCACAGCAGCCAGTGCAGTGATATGTTGTTCATTCCTCTTTTTCCCTGGCCCTAATATACATATATATGACATATACGTTTTTTCTGCTATAGAAATATTGCGTAAATATAAAAATATATGACAATATTTATTCAGTTTGTACTATATTTTGAACATGTTCCTGGACCTGAAAATCATGTACTAAATCAATTACTAAATAATACTAATGTTTGTTTTGCCATGTGTGCTTCACACATTCTTATTCCTCCTCAGGTATCTATAAAATGTATCATATTTCTTTCAGTTTAATTCAGAGCTGATAACAGCCCTGTCCCATAGTTGCAGGTCTTTGTATGAAACAGTCAGTGGATGAGTGTGAGCATTGATGGGCTTGAATGCTGGTGATTCAGACCTCAGTCGCTGCTCTTTAATCCAGTGTGCCAGAGCACTGACAGTGTACACAGCCAAAACAATGACAATGAACATCTGCGTACAAAAACACCAGGAAATAATTATTTTCAAAACATCAATCTGTGTCATATCCTTCGTCTCTTCAAAAATGTTTGTTCCTAATGTCTTATTTTTTCCCCCTTTTACCACAAAATTGGACTCATCAGAGTTGTAATCTTTGCTAATGAAGTACCCCACAGATACATGAGGGATTGTGTGTGTAAGTAACAAAGTCATAGCAGGACTAGTAATTACTAACAGTGGTGAAACTTAAAAGTGGTTTTGGTAGATTTGATGCTACTTTATGTTGCTTCTACACTAAAACAACAGACTTCCTAATAACCAACCACGACTGCACTTGTGTGTGTGTGACGATTTTCATGTGTGTGTATGTACCTGCGTGAGTGTGTGTGTCTACAGATGGTCAGCTCCTTCATATTCAGACAGGCTGAGTTTCCTGTGGCTGAACAATCGTGGGAAAACCAGAGGTCAAGACAAAAGGACAAATACAGAGGCAGAGAAACACTGGGTTGCATCCAAATGGCCTGCTATAACTTCCTGCTTTGTTCCTGGTGGATTAATACAATGTGACAGGTGAAACCAATAGCCTGCCAGGAGTGTTTGTATCGACCTCAGCAGGTGGAGACGTGAGAACCATGTGGGAACAGAAATAGAAATTAATGGAATAATAGAGTAGAAATCACTGCTGGTTTGGTACAGGTGGTCCTGACACTGAGCCCTGTAGCAGCTGAGTGCTGGAGTCAAGATGTCCTCGCAAACATAGGAAAATCATTCTGCTATTGCCTTTGAGCAAAAAACTTCAAAACTACAGACTAATGCCATCGGACTGCTGATCATCTCTGAACTGTCCGGATTTCTTTTTCACAACTCCATACCACTTAGCTTGAACCCAAACACTCAACATTTATCTGAATATAGACTCATTAAGTGGTTCATGTAACATTACTGATTGTAAGTCAACATTGAAATTGATATTTAAGCGTGGCTGTTCTGCGCTGGTAGTGAGTAAAAAGATGTCAGGAGGCAGTTGATTTATTAACCAAAAATAGCACAAAAGGGCAAAAACAAAAGTCCCAAGTGATCTAATAAAACAACTAGACTAAATAAACTGAAAGAAAACACAGCCTTACAGCAGACTCTTTATTACCTTTAAAAGCATATGGATCAATCTGTGAATAGATTGTGTTTTTGTTGTTGTTATTAATGATGCCTGAAACAACAGCCACAGAAAGGTATCAACAAGGATGTTAACAGCTTTTTTACACTTTTATATATTTAACTGTGAAAATGAAGCAGGGTGAGTATTTTTTGGTTTAAAAAACATGACCTATGAATGTCCAGGACAAGATTAGTATATAGATAAGATCTACCGTTTTATCAACAGGGGGTACCAAAATCTATTCAGCTAAAAGTTCTTCACAGGAGCTTTAAATGTTCATGTCCCACTGAAATTTCAAAAACAATCGTTTTGTAAAATGCATGGCTCACTTCTTTGATTAATCTCAGAGCTTACAAGCTGCATCTCCTGCCCTTCATTAGTGGACAGTACTCAGCAGTCAATGATAAAGAAGAGGCCAGACGGGCATCTTCTGCAAAACTGATAAGAAAAGCATTGAAGTGAATAACAGAGCCTCTTGACTTGGTACAAAGAGAAGAATAAAAGGGGACCCAGGACAAAACCCTGAAGGGTGCTGCTACAAGGTTGAGACTCTTATCCTCTCACCCCATAAGTGTACTCGTTGAGATAACATGGGAACAGGGAGAGGGCACAGACTCACAACTCTTACAGGACAGTTGTTCTGTCACAACATGAAAAATTCAGATTCTTTTCAAAAGACGGTGCAGGCCCTACACTGTAAAATAAGTTGTAAGCACATTATTGACAGAGAAGTCCACTTTCTGAAGCTGAAGTTTTGACCACAGTAATGTCCTGTGAACAAGGTTAACTAAAGCTTCTATTCTCCAGCGACGAGCCCAATAAACATGATTTACACACTGTTTTCTATCTTGGTTGATGATTCTTAATTAATTGTTTCAAACTTAAACTTTACTTTTACTTATTCATCAGACAAAGCTGCTCCAAACCATTCCCCCTGTTGTTTCTAATGAAAGGTTTGATTGATTTACCATAAGTGTACACAGAACAGCAGAAAAAAGGTGAAATTCTGCACCATATCAATTCCACACTGACTTCTCAACCATAAACACTTCCAATGTGAGCAAATCCTTCTCCCTATAACCAAGTCTCTATTGTACAACTTCACTTACTGAACTTTGACCTTTGGTTAAAAACTGAAATGATACAAACTTGACTCCAAAACCAATGTGAATGATTTCTGTATCTTAAAAAAAGTAAAACTGTGTCCATCAGCTGTCAGTAGTGCCTTCTCTTAGAGAAATAAAATGACAGTGTACATTTAGTTCGACCATTGAAGAGACGGATAAAATCAAGATAAATATGAAAACATGTTACTAAATAATCCTGTGCAGTTTACTCTTGAGAAAATAGACAGTGAACATCATATGTAGGAACACATCAGGTGTTTGTTGATGTTTTTATTTTTCTGAAAGTTCATTTTGAAGTTTAAGAATATAGGGACTTGTCTCCAAGCTGCATTTAGTATCATGAGGCTTTACTGCCTCACGGTGGTCATAGAGTGGAAATGCACACTTGTTGTCATAGCAACTGTCAGACCCTCTATGGTACGCTTGATGAAATCAATAAGGAAAAAAATGTTGTTGTGTTTTTCTACTTAAAATGGACATAATAAAAATATCAATAAATATTTTAATGTATTTTTTTAAAAAGTTTGTTCCCCTCGAGGCAACATTGTACCATAACAGACAATTTAATATTGTCATGCTGAAAAAGGATGTTTGATGTTAAAACAACAATTTCTAACACCAAACACTTGAACAAACATATTGATCTAGTTTTAAATGTATTACACATTTCATATTGAATAAAAAGTGACATTTCACGTCCAGCTGTTGCTCTCAGGCAACATTGTACCATCGTGGAACACAAATATGACTGACTCATCATATCACTAAATGATCATATTAAAGCATTACTATCAATGTTGTTTCAATGTAAAACATTAAATATCACTATGACATCATGCTAAAATGCACCTTATCCTAACAAGCATGCACAAACGCACACAAGGACCTGCATGTACACAAACACATACACACAAAATCGCCTTCCTCACAAATGCACCTCACTGCTTCTGAAAGTCTGGGAAGCAATTCCTCTCAACAGAAAACCCCTGGAAGGTATCTCATTTTGAGCACTCTTTATTAGTTATTGAAACAAACCTTTCCATCATTTAAAACTATATAATTCCAGTCTCTTCTATCCCTCATCCTTTTACTCATCCCCCAAACTTCTATAGGCTACATGTCTTGTTCTCTATTGAACCACAACATACTGTTATACCTTAAGATGCTCGACTAGCTCTTTCATAGTTACAGTGAGTGACACTTCAACTATCACACCATTTCAACCGTCATTTATTTCCCCCCAAACTCTTCTCACCTTTGTTTTCCCCACATGGGTTAAACTTTATTGTGTTTTCAATTTGTCCTTCACTGTTACATCCAATTAACCCATTTCCATCATCCACAGTTCTAACATAGTTCACCACTCCTACTTGTGCTCTTAATGATTTTCGTCAGTTTCATTGGCTCTGATTTTTTTCACACACCACTCTCTCCCTCAAACCTGACCACTACATTTACTTTCCTTGCTTCCACTTCACTACCGTCATTCTTTTTCCCTCCTTGATTTTCCTGAGTTTTTTTTTTACACATCAATTAATTGAAAACATGAAGAAAACATGATGAAATCTGCCATGAAATCATGAAAACCAGAAATATGTCCATAATAATATTTGATCACTGGTATATGTTGAGTTAATTTGAGACATAATCGACTGTAATTGTTTTTGTATTCTACAATTTGGCCCTCTGGCAGTGAGAATTAAATGAATGTGGCCCTTGCTGTGACCAAAGTTGCCCATCCCTGATCTAGACTGATCGCTAAATCAATATTTCAAGATATTCAATAAGAGTTTGAATTATCCGCTCTTCCACTGTAGTTGAACAACTCTGTGGTCTATCGCGAGACTTGGGCCAAGGTTCTGTTCCGCCTTCTCTTCCGCCGTAATTTGACCTTCACACTCCTGATTGGCTAAAAACTGCACAACATTTGAATAACTCCACTGATTGGTGAGAAGCAGCGCGCCAAAGATCACGTGTCCAACTTTTCGCGGGAAACAGCGTCTCTTGTTGGGACTTGAGCGTGCTGTGTGTGTCTGAGCTGCGGTCTGCGTCTTCCTAACTTCCATCGCTTTTTGGGTCTTTTAATCGCAGTTTGACGGTTTTTCAGAATGGATGTTGCCACAGCAACAGCGGAGAATGCCGGAGAGATTGTGAAGGACGAGTTGGCTGAAAAATGTCAGAAGTTATTCCAGGCTTTCTTGGAGGAGTAAGTCTGGCAGGTTCAGGATGTATTGTGTTGTTGAGATCCACGATGCTAGTTTTTAGTATTGATATTCGTCGTCAGTAACTATAAGTAATCAGTTGTTGTTTTGATGGGCTGTAAGACATTCATAAATAACTCGTTGTTTCTCTACTGCCTGTGTCCGTGTGCAGGTTTCAGACCGGGGATGGGGAGGTGAAGTATGTCCGGGAGGCCGAGGAGCTGATCCGGCCTGAGAGGAACACTCTGCTGGTGAGCTTCACAGACCTGGAGGGCTTCAACCAGGAGCTGGCCACCACCATCCAAGAGGAGTACTACAGGTAAGATCAAGAACCCTTTGTTGTCCTTCTTTTGATCTCTGTAAACTGAAGTATGACTTCGTCTCACTGTTAACCCTGCTCTGTATTTTGGACACACATGGTGTATTATCTGTAGATGTTAGATAGAGATGCTTTCCTGTTCCAAGACCTCTTTATTTTATTTTCAATAGCTTAATCATGTAAATACTGTATTATTATCCTCCTCATGGAATATCAATCTAAGCACATTGCTTAATCTCAATACTGTAAAAACTCTTTACCTGATGTATATTAACCCATCTGTTACATAATTACATATTTTATTATGTTTATTTAAGCGTGTTTGCATTACTCACAACTGCACTGTTGTCTTAGTTAGTCGTGCACATTAGTCTTTGCTTATTTTGTGTTTAATGTTGATATTTAATATTGTAATATTGTTCTTTTGTACAAAGAGAGCACAGTTCACCTAAGTCAAATTCCCTGTGTGTGTAAGCATACCTGGCCAATAAAGCTGATTCTGATTTGAGTATTTGTAGAGTATGTCTCTGATATCAGAGGACAAAACCTGTTATAATCATGTTTTAACAGCTGTATACTCTCAATAAGAGATTGTTTGAGAATCCCTGATTTTACATTTTACATCAGTAAAGTCTTTATTTTACTATAATCTTCAATTAGATTTTTAATAAACCTTTCAGAGGGGGATTGGGGACATCATGGTTTACATGAACTATTTCTGAGCAAAGTAGAACTCTTTGCTAGCCCCCCACTGTTGTTGTTTTTTCTTTTACCACATGATATTTTACCTGAAACCTGTCTTTAATGAACAGAAGTTAAATTGGTAGCCATTATAAAAACAATAGCTTTTTAGGCTATGTTTTTTAAAGGGGAAATAAATCCTGGTTGTGTATCTGCTTATCGGCTCTCACTCTTGCTTTTCTGTTTTAACCTTTATTATTGAAACCGGGAAAAAAAGGAGTTCATTTGGGTTAAAATGTGCTTTTCTAATGTAGTCTTGGAGTAGTCGGTTTACCAGCAATAGATTTAAGAAAGTTAAAAATAATAGATCAAACTAAAACACAGACATCAGGCATACAATGAATAGACTAAATCCAACTCCAACAGGGTTGTTGTATTTATTATTGACACAGTCTTTTAATATGGCCCAAATGAGAAGTTGATACCTCATACCTTACGTGAAGCAGTATCAGAGGCTTTTCCTATCCTGACATCGGTACAAGAACAACTCCAGCTCCATAAACAAGCTGCAGACACATTTACATCCGACCGTGAAATGAACATGAATCTTTCTGTTTTCAGAGTTTACCCGTTCCTTTGTCGGGCAGTGCGGAACTTTGCTCGGGATCATGGGAACGTTCCTCTGAACAAAGAGTTTTACGTGGCCCTTGAGGAACTGCCAACCAGACACAAGTAAGCCACGTGCTGATGTTTGTGGGAGTCCTTCTCTTGTGTGGGAGTCCCCCCCCAGAATGTACACTAAATTCATGAACTGTAACTGTGATGTTTTCTTGTGTTTAATTTAGGATCAGAGAGCTGTCCTCTATGCGTATCGGTACCCTGGTGAGGATCACTGGTCAGGTGGTGAGGACACACCCGGTACACCCTGAACTGGTGAGAGGACCTGCAGTCAACACATGAATGATAAGCAGTGTTCAGCTAGAGTGAAAGGATACATTGGTATTAATCGTTAAATTGATCCAATGGGTCACTATGATCTTTACACAGTGTAATGTGTCTTTATCTTCATATATCTATTACAGCTAATTGGATTAAAGCGAGTATTGATAAGCAGGATCATTATGTGTACTTCTTCATGGTTGCAGGTGAGCGGTACGTTCCTGTGCATGGACTGTCAGGCGGTGATCAAAGACGTCCCCCAGCAGTTCAAATACTCTCCACCAACCATCTGCAGAAACCCCGTCTGCAACAATCGCTCCCGCTTCCACCTGGACACACACAAATCCAAGTTCATCGACTTCCAGAAGGTAACTAAGAGAGATTTGATGTATTTAATAGGAAACAGATGTATTTCCCTCGGGGTCAATAAAGTATCTATCTATTATAACTTAAAATGAGCAGTCTCTCATTAAGTCTGATTCTTTGCGTTCAGGTGCGTGTTCAGGAGACGCAGGCTGAGCTGCCTCGCGGATCAATCCCTCGCTCCTTGGAGATCGTCCTGAGAGCCGAGGCCGTGGAGACGGCTCAGGCTGGAGACCGCTGTGACTTCACTGGGACCCTCATCGTTGTACCGGACGTCTCTCAGCTCAGCACTCCTGGTATGTTTGGTCCAAACATTTTGACCTTAAAGAAAATAGTGTTCTCTGTTTTTGTGACACATTGTGACTGTCTCTATGTCCTTCCTCCTCTCAGGTGTGCGATCAGAGACCAGTAACCGAGTCGGAGGTGGGCGCCAGGGTTTTGAAGCTGAGGGTCTGAAGGGCCTGAAAGCTTTGGGAGTCAGAGAGCTGTCATACAGACTGGCCTTCCTGGCCTGCAATGTGGCTCCAACTAACCCACGCGTAAGAGACGAACACGAGCTAATTATAAATAAGTGAATAACGCTCCACACATGCCGGCTGTTTGGTTAACAGTGTGTTTTTCTCTTGTAGTTTGGAGGTAAGGAGCTGCGTGAGGAGGAGCAGACTGCAGAGAGCATTAAGAGTCAGATGACGGAGAAGGAGTGGGAGAAAGTGTTTGAGATGAGCCAGGACAAGAACCTGTACCACAACCTGTGCACCAGCCTCTTCCCCACCATCCACGGTCAGTGCTACAACCCTCACTAAACGCCATTTCATCTATGTAGTGCTATAGATTTTGCAGTTTAACTGTTGTCTGTTTCGGTTCAGGGAACGACGAGGTGAAGCGCGGCATCCTGCTGATGCTGTTCGGAGGTGTTCCCAAGACGACGATGGAGAGAACCTCTCTTAGAGGAGACATCAACGTGTGCATCGTCGGAGACCCCAGCACAGCCAAGAGCCAGTTCCTCAAGTATGTAACACAACACAGATGCATCTCCTGTAGCTGGAATCAATAACATACAGAGCTGAATTTATCCAACTGTGCAGAGATATGTCTGCTTATATGAAAGTGTCTGTGTGTGTGTGTACAGGCACGTGGAGGAGTTCAGCCCTAGAGCCGTGTACACGAGCGGTAAAGCCAGCACTGCTGCAGGTCTGACGGCTGCTGTGGTCAGAGACGAGGAGTCCCACGAGTTTGTCATCGAGGCCGGAGCCTTAATGCTGGCTGACAACGTGAGTGTAACGAGTCAGAAGCAGAACAGGGGAGTTTATGATTATATGCAGTGCAGGTTCTTAAAAGTCTTTTTTAAAGTCTTAAATTGTATATTCTCAAAGTCAGGCCCTTTAATTCTTGAATTAGGTTTTTTTTTTTTTTTTTTAAACTGCACATCCTTACTGCTCCAAACAGAACATTAGCTCCTCCCCTCTGGACCTGTTTGTTCGACCTCACTGCTCTGAGCCGTGCCTGTGGGTGTGTTTCATTCAATCGTGTTAAATGGGAATTTAAGCCAAGTTGCTAACTGGTTTAGGGACTAATTAACACATTTTTTTAAAAAGGAGTACACCTCTGGTGCCACACACAAAATGCAGGCAGTGATGCAGAGGCATTTGTTTGAGATGAGTCAATAAACATGTGGCAGTGAGATCATCTTAACAGTGGCAGAAAAGCCCATATGTGAAACGAGACCAATAAAGGAAAAGACCAGGATGTAAACTCTGCTGATGTTCGGTTTCTGGTTTAATCATTGTCTAGTCAAGGGTACACCAGAATATCACTGCTGATAAATCTGTTATAATTTTTGCTCATTTTCTTGGTTACTCACCCAGTTTTTTTTTTTAATGCATGGTTTATGTAAAGATTGCAATACTTTTCTAGGATTTTAAATTAATTTTCACATGTACTTGTATTGCTGTGATGTTGGCATTAAACTTCAGTTGCAGCTGTCTTAAAAAGGTCTTAAATGCAATCTGGAGAATCGTGGGGGTTCCCTGGCAGTGGTATTGATGATGGTGTTGTCTTCTCAGGGCGTGTGCTGCATTGATGAATTTGATAAGATGGATCTGAAGGACCAGGTGGCGATCCATGAAGCCATGGAGCAGCAGACCATCAGCATCACCAAAGCTGGAGTCAAGGTAACACAGCCAGATCGCAGTGAACTTAGAACAAGAGTCTTGAGAATTGAGAACGGTTGTCATAAATAAATATTTAGCAGGAATGAAAGGACATCATTAGTCAGTGTTTTTTTTAAATGACTATGTAAATGTACTCAGAAAGCTGCCTCCTGAAACATTTTTATTTTAGAACATTTTTAGAGAGGTGAGGGCATCGTTTTCTGCATTGCATGTTCTTTTCAAATGCGCATCACTCCACACAAAATCGTTACCGACCATGAAGTAAAAGACTGAGCGGCTCTACATCATGATGTGCATTCACTAAAACTAAAAATAGGAACAGCACTGTAAAAAGACTGTGCCTCTTTCTCCTCCAGGCCACTCTGAACGCTCGCACCTCCATCCTGGCTGCTGCCAACCCTGTGGGCGGGCGCTACGACCGTAGCAAGAGTCTGAAGCAGAACGTCCAGCTCTCTGCCCCCATCATGAGCCGCTTCGACCTCTTTTTCATCCTGGTGGACGACTGTAATGAGGTATGTGAGAGTTCCTGGTCCTCCACTCATAAGTTCAGCTGTCTACCACCTGTTCCCCTCAGTGGTTCTATCCTGTCCCTTATTCCTGGCATTCTCTCAATCGTCTAACATTTAATACTCCTGTGAAGTGCCATGACTGATAACTGTGTGTTGACCAGGTGACAGACTATGCCATCGCCAGACGCATCGTGGACCTGCACACTCGCATCGAGGAGTCTGTGGACAGGCTGTACTCTCTGGATGAGATCCGCAGATATCTGCTCTTTGCCAGACAGTTCAAACCAAAGGTGTGTGTCTGGCCATGCTAATTGTGCATGTACGTCATGTTTAGCAAGTTGTACATGTATATTAACCATTGGATGTTTCACTTGGTGTTTGTAGATCTCCAGTGAATCCGAGGAGTTCATCGTCGAGCAGTACAAGCGTCTGCGGCAGCGTGACGGCTCTGGAGGAACGTCCAAGTCGGCCTGGAGAATCACGGTGCGGCAGCTGGAGAGCATGATCCGCCTCTCAGAGGGCATGGCCCGCATGCACTGCTGTGACGAGGTGAGCACGGAAAACAAACTAAAAATAGTTTACCATATGACATTAAATCAACAATAAAAAAAAACATACAGACTGTTGAGCGGTTGCTTTTCCTCTTTACGTCCTCAGGTGCAACCAAAACATGTGAAGGAAGCTTTCCGTCTTCTGAACAAGTCCATCATCAGAGTGGAGACGCCCGACATCAACCTGGAGCAGGAGGAGGAGCTGGAGGAGGAGCAGCAGGAGGATGGTACTGACACACAAACGCATAAATAACACTAGACGTCCAGTTCGCATGCTGTGGTGTCGCTTATTAAACGTTAACTTGTCTTTGCAGGAAACGCTGTCACTAACGGAGTGACTGGTATAAACGGCCATGATAACGGTGTAAATGGCACTAACGGTCACACCAACGGTATGAACGGCCATGCTGAGCCTGGCAGCGAACCCAAACCTTCTCTTCGCCTGTCCTTCAGTGATTACAGACGCATCTCCAACCTGCTGGTACTGCATTTAAGAAAAGTGGAGGAGGGTAAGAGACAGCTTGCACTACTTAAGAGACTCCCTGTGCTTGTTTTCTTTTCCTTTATCATCCAGTCTAACTCTCGACTGATATTTGTTACAGCTGAGGAAGAGGAGGAGCTGAAGAAAAGTGCAGTGGTGAACTGGTATCTGAAGGAGATCGAGTCAGAGATCGACTCTGAGGAGGAGCTCGTCAATAAGAAGGGTCTGATAGAGAAGGTCCTCCACAGGCTGGTGCACTACGTGAGTACAAATGAAACCCCCTGCTTTTAGACCAGCAGACAGAAGAGGAGTCATTTTAATAAAAGGTTCAGACATGACTGATGCGTCACTCATAACTGTGTCTGTCACCTCCAGGATCACATCCTCATCGAGCTGTCCCAGGCTGGTCTGAAGGGCTCAGAGTCTGTGAGCACTGAAGAAGAGGCTGTTCTTGTCGTCAATCCAAACTACACCCTGGAAGATTAAACCACATCTCTTACACCCTGATTGATGATGTTCTAGGCATTTTTGAATGCTCATATGTAACACATACATAGTGGCAGAATATGAAATGTTACACGACTTGTTTTGTGAGTTTATCAGCTCTTTGTACAGACTATTCTCAGGCTCTTAAAGAAAAAAAACAATGTGTTTCTTAGTCAAACCAACTTTTGTAAATAGACTGCTCTCTTTTCCCTTCACTTGTTTGATGTTTGGCTTTAGTCTTTCTGGCTCTCAGTCGAGGGAACTGGCCTGAAAGGTGTAATTGCTATTTCTCCATGACTGTACATTAGAGGCAAACATTAAATCTTAACTGCTTTGCGGTTTCATGTTATATTGTATGTCTTTTTGTAAAATAATGAAAAGAAATGTTTCGATAAATAAAATGTTTACATTAAAACAAAATAGTGCCTGGCAGAGTTTGTTCACCATTTGGGGCTGATCTTATGAAAGCGCGATGTTTAAGTTGTGCAGCAGGTGGCAGCAGTAAGTATATAAACACTGCGCATGCCCGAGAGAAATTATTCAACAAACATGGCGGCGCCCTATGTGACAGCAGTCAGGACAGCACTGTCAGGTAAAATAGAGATAAAACACCAAACTTTCTGTGTAATGTTATCTACTAAGTATCAGTAATTATCGAAGACATTAAGATACGTACACGAGTTAAATGTTGTTGTCAGGACGGGAATTCTCCTTGTTTCATGATGAAGACTGCACCCTCACATTTACCTCGTAATGAATGTGCCAGAAGTCAACTCTTTGATAATAAATTCGCCATTACTCCCTTCAGGTGTGCGCCTACTTACGTGTAGGAGCCCAACCCCGGCACTGCGTCAGTGTGTGCGGTCACTTCATGTGTCTCCTGCTGCCTCCCTGTGCAGCTCCAGGACGGAGCCACACAGGAGCACCCAGCCTCACACCTCAACCAGCACCCAGCCTCACACCTCAACCAGCACCCAGCCTCACACCTCAACCAGCACCCAGCCTCACACCTCAACCAGCACCCAGCCCGGTGAGAAAAGAGCAGGTGAGGAGGAGGAGGAGGAGGAGGAGGATGAGGGTCCTGAATACATCCCCCAGAGGAAAGCAAAGAACCCCATGATGAAAATTGGCTATGCCTGGTAAGTCTGCTTTCTTTACCCCCTCCATATAAAACCTGTACATGTAGGGAACATACGGGATATTTCATGTTAATAGGTGTAGCATTAGAATCAACTCGATAGGTGTGCACATACAGCTGTAGTAAACCAGCAGCATTTAAACCACAGATATATTTCTTACTGGATTAGTATGAGCAAACAACACTGCATGGTTGTTTTCTGTTCAATGTAAACAGCAGACATCCAGCTGTGACACGGTGGTACAGGAAACATCATCTAACTTTTATGGCAGACTGAATGTGCCACTGTCATGAACTGTTCCTTTGTCTTTAAGTTGGTATATAATAGTGCTGAGCAATTTCGAGTTTCAATTACTATTTTCTCTATCCACGAGAACCCGAGGTCAAATGATTACTGTGCTGCATGCCGTGTTGCACTCGTTTTGTTACATATGGTTAATGTTTCAAAGGTTTTGTTTTATTTTGGCCAAAAGATCACATCACTACTTCCTCAAAAATGTAGTTACTTTGATTTGAACTATTTAATGTAATTATATTTTATTATTTTCTTTGTATTTATATTGTTTTTATTTTCATTTATTGCTTGTTTTTCAAAGTGTTCAGAATGTTAAATTGTTTTCAAATTGGGATTATGATAGCAGCCTTAATATATATGTGTGCTAGTCCACGAAGGACCTACCCGTCACAAAATACACGTGGGATATTTTCCTGAATTATCAGGCCATAAATCAAAGTATTTTGAGTAAGGTAGGTATACTCAGCTTTTTAGGACGCCAACCTTACCTAACCAGAATGTAGAAGTTTGTGCAGGACCTTTATTTTGTAAGGTGTAGTTAAATAAACCGTGTAAAACTAACTCTTAACCTCTCCCCTACAGGATGATTGGCCTCCCCACAGGTATCATTGGCTTCATTCTGGCTAAGAGAGAAGTGGACAAGAACCGCCTGAAGCAGCTCAAAATTCGACAGAGGATGAAGAACTCAAACGAGGGAGATTATGAAGGGAGCCGCTACCGCCATCATCCAGAAGAGGATGTTAAACTGGGCCGATAATGTACATTGCATGGCTGCTGGGATTTGCATCAAATCCTGAAGGTCACTAATGTGAAGGTGACTTCTGCACTGCAGCCATTCAGACGGATAACACAAGAGATGTGAAATTCAACTGAAGAGTTCTGATGTGTTCATAAGGTGTGAATATTTCTTCAAAGGTTCGATGCAGGAAATCAGGAGTACAAGTGGCTAATCCTTTAATCAGGAGAGCTGGGTCACACTCTTGAAAGAGAGTTCTGGTATTTTTGAACCATGGACTTTAATGATTGTTTTTTGTTAGTAAATGACAGGTATGTTCAAGCTGTTTGCATATTGTCCAGTTCATCAGCTCAGCTCAGACACAGCTGGAAAGGCAGCAAAGGGAAACCTGCGGGGAAACAGGTCGTCAAAAAACATGATGCTTCAGGACTTTTGAATTTGGCAGGTGAAAAGTCAACGTTATTCTAATGATGGATAGTATAGAAAAGCTTTAGATAAAAATAAAAACTTAAGTTTTTGTTTTTTTAAACAAAAAGCTGCCTCGATCGAAAGAGAGAGAGAGCACTGTCTAAATCACACATATAAAATTAAAATTTGAATAACTTCCGTTAGGAACTTAATTTGTGTAAAAGAGCATCAGTGTTCATCCAGCTAGACACAAAAACAACAAAAACACACACGTGGCTTCTTTAGTCTTTGAGGTGTTAAGGTCAAGACAGTTCAGCCTGCACCAATCTGTGGAAGAGTATCTCAGCCTGCAGCCGTCCCTCTGAGTTTGGTGGTGTCCATAATAACGGTGTCATCAGAGTATTTAATGTCAGATTCCTGGGCTGGTGCTCCTGCAGTCATTAGTGTACAGTTAGTAGAGAATAGGTGAGATGACAGAGCCCTGGGGGGGGGCTCCCGGGGAAACTGTCTTGGGTGAGCTGAGGTGACCGTTGACTCGGACCCTGTGCTGTCTACCTGTCAGAAATGAGAGGATCAGGTGCTGGTTGGTATCCAGTTCGAGCAGTTTCTGACCCATCAGGTGGGGTTGCACAGTGTTAAATCTACGTCTTGTAATGTATCGGTAATTCTTCTTTTTTTTTTTACACTGAGACTCAAATTGTTGTTTTGAGTCTCCCAACACGTTACTGAAAGGATCAGTGCAGAGGAAGATCATTATTGTTGAGGCAAGATCTATTTTTAAACCAGAAAGAAATAACCAGACCCATTATGAAAACCACCAATTTGACCTCACAGGACACATGAGCTGTTCATCTACCACTCCCATGACTGATTACTTTGCTTATGTTGCTCTGACTTTTGCCTTTGAAATGGTTATTTGAAAACAGGGATGTCATCATTAACTAGTTAATCACCATTAATAAAGGTCTGAAATTAATGCAAACATTTTTTAATTGCAATTTAATCCCATGCTCTTTTGACCTTTTAGTTGCACCGTAGATAAGCCTCCTCAGTGTCTCCCTGTAGTCACAGTGATGGAAAAGAAGGACACTGCTCCATCATTGAATGTCTCATTTCACTTTAAAAGAAATATCCACCTCATCATATAATTTCATTTTGTTAATGTTCCTTTGAGCTGCTTTCATTTATTCTCCCGTGGTGAAGTTAATGCTGTAACTTTAAACTACCAGAAGGTCCTTACTCTATTTCAAAATAAAAGCATTGTTGAATTCAAACAGCAAGTTAAGTACTCCCAGTTTAAGCAGGTAAAAACATTCAAAATAAAAGCCTCACATGTTATTCTTAAATGCATAATAATGGAATTTCAACAAGATAAAAACCGTGACTAATTGCAATCAACTATTGATATTTACAGTAGCAATGAGTTACCATTCAAAATTATAATCCTTAGTTTGAATCAGACAAAGTATTAGTGAAACAGACAAGTACACAAAAAAAGTTAACACTTGAGGAAGCCAGAGACGAGCAACTCCAATATTCTGAGGGTAAAATTTTATTTTTTTCAACAGAGTATGGTGGCTTTGAATAAAGCAATGTAACACTTAGTGTACACCATAACTGTGTACGAGGCTGTCAGTGACAAAAACAAGCACATTTTGTAAATGTACCATGACTTGGTGCATTTACGCGAAGGATAACTTTGCAGCTGTTACAGATGTGTTGTAGCTGCAGGCTGAAGAAAACTACAGGAGCAGCTTGAAAAGGGTTTTAACTGTTATTTACAAATGAAACATTTGGTCCAAATGTTTGGAAATCACTCTTTGAGATTGAGCATTTCATTGTATCTTGATAAATACATTATAACAAAGAAAATAAAGTTTATTTATGATTGTATAAACTTGTAAAAATCTAAAATCAGTGGTACAACAATAATGAGCCACATAAAAACTCACAAATACAAATCTTTATTTGATATAAAAGGCAAACAGATTGTCCTCATCATTCATGTGTATACTGCACATTTACAGTGTTTGCCTTCGTTTTTTTTGGAGTTGTGGTTATACTGTATGTAACTTCAATATGAACACACGTGGAGGAGCAGCGGTGGGAACAAGCTCCACATCAGCTGAAACTCCAACATTCAGGAATGTTCCAATAATTTAACACCACAGAGTTTATTGTGTTATCCTGTGTGGAACAACTCATCCTGCTGACGCTCTGTATCTGACCTGAATCTGACTGTAACACAAGAAAATGTGAAAACAGAGACAAACAGTATGTAACATATCCTACAAGAGTTCTAATGCACCTGTACTTCAAGTAAAAAAAAATCATCTCAGAAACATTGTCAAGGCACTGTAGTGATTAAGGATGTGTATAGTTACCATAGCAACACTTGTATTAAAGACTGAGTAAAGGTTTGATTATATGAACACAGAGCAGATCTGAGGGTGAGATGTATATCAGGGGTCAATAGTCATAGTATTGATACCCAGTGTGTTTGGGTACTTAGGCTACCATCCTAACTATTGTTGTTTTGGGCACATTAACACTTTTTAGTGCAACTGAGTCGTTGGTTCAAACAGTTTGCACAATAAACACTTGTACACATTTGTCCTGTAACATGCATATAAAAAGAGTTTATGTAATATTTTATATTATAATTTTTAACAATATTGTTTTGACTGGTTAAGAGTTAGATGCGGTTTTCAGTACCACTAAAATGTGTGTTCAGTGAATATGAAGCCACAGCCAATCGGCAGCAGCTTAGCTTAGCTTAGCACAAAGACTGGAGGCTGAGGGAAACTGCTAGCCTGGCTCTGTCTAAAAGTGACAAACTGCTGACCAACGAATCTAAAGCTTTCAAATCACCATGTTTGATCTCATTTGTTTAATCAGTACCAAATATTGAGGTATAAACATTAAAGGTCCGGTAACAGAGATTTTTAATAAAAGTGACTTCTAGAGTCCAACAAAAAAGTGGATTGTTATACACTTTATCATGTTTAAGATGTATGAAAGAAAAAATGATTAGAACAAGTATTTAAGAGATGTTTTAAGGCAGATGATTTACTTCAAGACAAAGACAAGCTAGCTGTTTCCTCCTCACTATCATGCTGAGCGAACAAACTGAACACATGACATGAGAGCGGTATCTGTCCTAATGTCCAACTCTTTACAGGAAAACAAAGAAAAAACTTTTCTTGAAGTAACTTCAAATTACAATTACAAAAATGCCCAAATAAAAAAAATAAAACATTTACGAGAAGCTTTTAATGATTCACTCCCTTCATGAATCATGACACATTTATCCTACCGCCAAGACAGAACACAAGCAGCTTGTACAAAGATAATTATTATCAGAGTGGATATCATCATCCCAGCTCTGATGATGTCGACCACATTATGTTTTGCTGCTCACCTTTACTGTACGTGCAGGTATGTTGGAGAGCGAACAACAGAGCGAACATAAATACCTTCTTATTCAACATTAATACAGAAGTTTATGTGAATGTTTAAATGTACATTAACATGCAGAGGAACACGTTTGATTAAATCCAGTGAGAGTGATTAAATGTCACTTTCTTTCTTGTGTCCATAAATATTTGTGGTATTTATGTTGCAGTATCAGTAATCTTTGATAACTGGCAAGCTGCCAATGCAGATACAAACAAGTATGGACTTTAGAAAAAGTGTGTTTTTTGTTCATAGGATTGACCATATTGACCTATACTATGACATAATCTCATTCAGCCCTTCCATTTTTCTCCTGGAGTGCATCATGACTTTTATAAATGTATTGTTATCCACAACAAAGCAAAGCTTTTTTTTTTTTTTTTTTTTTTTTTTTTTTTAAAGGTAATGATTCTGACCGCAGTTGGTTGTTGTGTCTTTGGTAGACTTATTTGGTCGAAGAACCGATAATTTGAAGCAGGAAGATGAAGATCTGGACGATGTCGACGTAGATGGAGAGGGCGGCGAAGACGTACTCCTCCGGACTGATAGAGTGCTTCCTGTTTCCTATCAGCAGCTGTGTGTGGTACGCTAGGAACTACAAGACACACAAGAAACACTCAGAACAACAGTGTAAAACGTGTTCAGTGATACATAACGTAACCCAATGAGAGCATTTCAATAAAACACTCACCATGGTGAAGGCTATGGCTCCTATTGCTGCATACAGCATGTGAAGCCACAGCATCTGCAACAATAAAGAACACCATCAGTAAAATCATTGAAACTAAAACACAAGATATCAACATACTATGTTGTATTGGCAGCAGATTAATCAGGTCGAACTCACATATTTGAAGGAAAGCACGATGGTTGTAATGATGCCCGTCACAAAAACTACGATCCCGAGCACACAGAAAAAGCCCTGGCACTTTGTGAAATCCACCTGGAAGAGAAAACAGCAACACATACGTTTGACTAAACAAATACACTGCAGCCATATGGAGATGATCAGCACACACACACACACACACACACACACACACACACACACACACACACACACACAAGAACACAGTGTACCTTTGTCTGGAAGCAGAAGACGGTGACAGCGATGCAGACGACGGCAGTGATGCCCAGAGCGAGAAACACTGCCTTTGTGTTGTAAAAACTAAAAACAAAGAGCAGCAAACAGTTAGGAAAAAAACTGCAGGAAAAAAAGATGCAATGTTTATGTAATGCCAAACAAGCTTTGTTTTGTTTACCTAGAAATGCTTCCAGTCATGTAGGACAAAGCCAAAGTCTGTCAAAAATAAAGAAATAAACCGTTATTTTTAATCAAAGAAACTCAGCATTCCTAAAACAGACTTGAACAGCTTTTCTTATAATCTATAAATAGTACTGGGGGGAAATTTATAATAACTAAAACATGATAAATGCAATATATTACGATGCATTCCAGTGCTTCAGACATTAATGTTGTGAAGTATGTCAAGCTTTTGTTGAGCTGTAACGTCATTCACAACCAAATGTCTAAAGAGTTGAGGCAGAAAGACAAACGTGAATAGAAAGTATAAGATGATTAGCAAAACATTGAAACCCTGTAATTAATTTAAAATAGAAGAAAGACATCATGACTAATGTGAAATGTTGTTCTTTTTTTAAAAAAAGGAAATGCCCATTTTATCTGCTACGTTTTAGAAACAGCTTTGTGGATAGGAAGATGAAAAGAAGAAAAGGCACATTAACATGCTGACCCTTAAAAGCTGAATAAAAACAGATCTCCTCTTCTGACAGGTACAAATAGCTCTTCAAGTACCGTGGTACATGGAGCCATTTTAGCCCACAGATCTGATAAAATACATATCAACAAACAAACTTTGCAAACAAAGCCCGAGACAACCTTGGTGACTCACTTCAAAGTAACGTAAGCTACAGAAGTCAAGAAATAGAGTTAATACAAGTTCAGGGAGTGGCCTGTGATGACGCCTTTCCTGGTTAACAAGTCAACTACAAACCATGTGACTTACAAAGATGAGCAGCAGAATGACGTTCCATGGAAACTTCCTCCTGCAAACAGAGCGGTAATTACAAGATTAAAGCTGCTGCGAGGAGTTCTTCACTTTTCATGCAACAGACTGAAATTGGCATAGATTTCTCTTCATGAGCTACAGAAGCAAACACACCCGTTGGCGTCAACATTACTGATTTCTATTTTTTTTTTAAATGTTGTGACGTTGTTGTTAAAAACACTACTTACACATGTACAGAGTGTACATTAGCAGAGTTTCCTTTGTTTACAGGAGGCACCCAGATACTATGACTGACTTCTTTATACTTACAAACTGAACAGTCACACTCACCTGGGGCCCTTACAGCAGACCAGCACCATGTGGGTAATGAAGTACACAGCACTAAAACAGATATATAAAGGTGAAAGGGTTAATAGTCACACACGTTCTCTTTAATCCATATAAAACTGCATATCTGACTTACTATGACGCCCAGTAGATGGCTTGGTTTCTCTGTACGAAATATCGGACAGGCTCGCTGTGAGAGACAGAGGCACAGTTACAGCGTGATACACAAACACACATACATACACACATATACACTGACACAAATACAAATACATCCATACAAACACACATATACACTGACACAAATACAAATACATCCATACAAACATACATACACACATATACACTGACACAAATACATACATACACACATATACACTGACACAAATACAAATACATCCATACAAACATACATACACACATATACACTGACACAAATACAAATACATCCATACAAACATACATACACACATATACACTGACACAAATACATACATACACACATATACACTGACACAAATACAAATACATACATACAAACATACATACACACATATACACTGACACAAATACATACATACAAACATACATACACACTGACACAAATACATACATACAAACATAAATACACACATATACACTGACACAAATACATACATACAAACATACATACACACATATACACTGACACAAATACATACATACAAACATAAATACACACATATACACTGACACAAATACATACAAACATACATACACATACACTGACACAAATACATACAAACATAAATACACATATACACTGACACAAATACATACATACAAACATAAATACACACATATACACTGACACAAATACATACATACAAACATACATACACACATATACACTGACACAAATACATACATACAAACATAAATACACACATATACACTGACACAAATACATCCATACAAACATACATACACACATACACTGACACAAATACATACATACAAACATAAATACACACATATACACTGACACAAATACATACATACAAACATACATACACACATATACACTGACACAAATACATACATACATACAAACATAAATACACACATATACATACATACAAACATACATACACACATATACACTGACACAAATACATACATACATACACACATATACACTGACACAAATACATACAAACATACATACACACATATACACTGACACAAATACATACATACAAACATACATACACACATATACACTGACACAAATACATACATACAAACATAAATACACACATATACACTGACACAAATACATACATACAAACATACATACACACATATACACTGACACAAATACATACATACAAACATACATACACACATATACACTGACACAAATACATACATACATACACTGACACAAATACATACATACATACACACATATACAGACACAAATACATACATACATACACACATACACTGACACACATACAAACACACATATACACAGACACACATACAAACATACACACATATACACTGACACAAATACATACATACAAACATATATACACACATATACACTGACACAAATACAAACATACATATACACTGACACACATACAAACACACATACACACATATACACTGACACAAATACAAACATACATACACACATATACAGACACAAATACATACATACACACAGACAAACATACATGCACACATACACACATACACATTCAGACACACAGACATACATACATAGACACATCCACACACACACACACACACACACACACACACACACACACACACACACGTTGTTTACTCACACAAATGTGAATACTGCCACGATGGATGTGGTGAGGAGGAGCTGAGCCGCCAAAATCATGTACACCTGAAAACACACGTGAAGACAATAAAAACGATATATATCGTGAAGACTAATATATATGTAAATAAATACAGATGACAGCCAGAGGTGCTTAGCTCTGTGACTCGATACACGGTGGTTTGTGTGACAGTGTGTGTTTTACCTTCCTGATGAAGGCGTGTCGAATGCTCATACTGTCCCAACCGCCATCGCTCGCCGCAAAATCATCACCTGTGACATCAGCAGAACAGTAGTATGAGAAAACTGACCACAGCGCGATAAAGCGAACATGTTCTTTATCCTCACTCAGAGCTGACGCAACATGCCGTTTAAGTTGATTTAATCTGTAACCACATGTGAACTGTTCAAGTCAGAAAGATGAAGCTTTATGGTGAATGTCCACTGATGTTGTATGGATGCCCTGTTAGTGGGCTGAGCAGCAGGATGTCTCTCATGAACACCTGTGACTGACGCTCTGTTTCAGCTGCGGAGCACCCGTCTGTCTGTCTCTAGTGACCTGCAGTTTCACTCTATCTAGCTTTTTGCTTGTAGCTGTAATAACAACAGCAGTATGGACTTCAAAATGAAAAAGTTGAGTTGTGATTAGATGAACTATATCAAGGGGCAGATTTGTAAAACAAAAAAGAAAAAAAGTATAAGTACATGAACTGCCATGACCGTCTCCCGAGGACGCTGAGAGTTAACACTGAATTCCTCATTCAAGTTATATATCTTAATCAATATGCAAATGACACAAATGAGCTTGACTCATATTAAGTGACCAGCAGGATTCACATTAACTTAGTATGTTAGTCTCTCCTTGTTGTCTGAACCTATCTATAAAGTGTGGGTAGTTGTGTTGTAATACCTTCAGACAGAACCAGGCTGACTTTCCCCATGTTTCCTCAGAGAGACTAGGCGTCTCCTGATTACGCCTCTGTATTTGCTGTACTGATATGAGTGGTATTGATCTTCTCATCTGAATCTTCCTGAATGTGGTTTAACTAATTTAAGCCTCAAACAGAGTGATTTTTTTATGAATATAAAGATGCATTCAAACTTTTTTCTTGACTAAATTCAAATTTGGTGGAGGACTTTTTAAGAACAGTTTTTAAGCCCAGGTGTAGGTTATGTTTTTCTGAAAATAGTCAAGCCAGTGTAACTTCTGTAATGTCAGGGCAAAGTACCAAAACATGTAATTCTTCAGAGAATAATCTAAGGTGGAAGGACATGGCACTTGTACTTTTTTAAAGAAGCCTTTTCCCATTAATAAACACACATCATACAGTCTTACCAGAGCTCAGGATGTCTGATGGGATGGTGGGTGGCATGACAGGGGGCATAGGCGGGGGGTTGGGGTAGCGCCCCCCTGGGTGCCCAGCAGGGTGAGGCTGTCCTTGATATGGGCCAGGAGCGTAGCCTCCAGGCTGGCCTGGGTACAGGGGGGTGTTTGGACCAGTGGGGTAGGGAGCCGGGGGCTGACCTGGCTGCGGACCACCATAGGATGGGAAGCCATACGCAGGGGGTGCTGGGTAATTCCCACCCTGAGGCGGGTACAGCGGGCCCCTGGAGTCGTCATACCCTGGAGGGTAGTCTGACCTGGACATGTCACCTGTGAGGAAGGTAGAAAGAGACGTTAACGTGCGATTCATGTTGGAAAGCTGAGAACAAAAAAAAAAAAAAAACGTGAGATGCCTGAGTGAAATATGTTGTGGCATCAGTTTTTTAGAAAGTTTTTTTTAATCAATTATCATGTGAGGATGAAAAAAGGAAGAACACAAGCATACAAGAACAAAACAGATAATAAATTAGAATTCCACTGTAACGTCTGTCACATGAAACTGTCCCAACAAATCCAGCAAGAATCTAACTGAGATGAAGAAGACATTATAAATCAAAACAACAAAAATGAATTATTAGAAGTCAAGTATTGCATTGTAGTAATTATTATACTTTAAGAATTTTAGCTGACACGGGGGAATTGTCTCAGTTTTAGCACGCTTATATAAAATTAAATAGAAAGTAAGTCTGTAAGGAAACATATTGTGAACTTGAAGCCTGATTTATACTTCCACATTTCCATTAATATACACTCATCACAGATTATCACACACACACACACACACACGCACACACACGCACACACACGCACACACACACGCACGCTTGGCTAGCTCGTAATATTTGAAAGTAGCCCACAAATTAAGATAGCTTCCTAAGTGAACAAGGAAAAGCTCCAACATAGTAAAGTTAAGTTTAAATAATTTCATACTGGCTTGCAGCTATCTTGATAACAATTAATCACAGAAAAACACCAACCTGTGGGAAACTCTGCAACACTAATCTAGTTTATTATATTTGTCTGATGTGGTTTGATGTAGATCTGTAGATTCGTGAAATATTTTTTAACTGAAGCTAAGCTGTCTGCTTTGGTTTCATATGAAGCTAGAGACTGAACTGCTAAAGAAAAACTCTTACCTGTTGTAATGTGCGCATATGGGTAGTGGTTTAAGCTTTTATGTATTAGCATTCATCTAAACACAAGTTTAAAGGTCATATTTTACAATTTACATCATTTTTACATGTTGAGTTTGAGGGAAACCCTCAAAAAGGAAACGCATGTCTCAGTTAGTCCTCCCTGCTAAAATAAAAAGTACACACACACACACACACACACACACACACACACACACACACACACACACACACACACACACACACACACACACACACACACACACACACACACACACACACACACACACACACACACACACACACACACACACACACACACACACACACACACACACACACACACACACACACACACACACACACACACACTCTCTTGTTGATCATAATGTTCTGTTTTTACCTGTTAAGCACTTTGAATTGCTCCATGTATAAATTATTCTTTATAAATGAACATGCTTTTAATTTATCTTTATTTATTGCACTTCATGTTGTAATCCTAAAATTATCAGACAATGTTATCACTGATTGCAGAGTTTGTTCACATTACCCAATGTTTCCTTTATCACACGTGCTCTTTAAATATATCTAAATACATCTCATGAAACACATTGACAACAGCCTAAAAAACTTTGGATTGGGGCAAAGATGGCGTAGTAGTTGGTGCGCGCAACCCATGTACAGAGGCCCTGGTTCTCTAAGCGTGCGGCCCGAGTTCAAATCCTCCTTTCCCGCATGTCATTCCCCACTCTCTCGGTTTTTGACTCTATCCACTGTCCTCTCTCTAAATAAAGGCATTTTTTTAAAAAGCCCAAAAATAAATCTTAAAAAAAAGCTGTGTGTTGGTTGTGGTGTGATCTAATCATTACTTCTATAGGCTGGGAAACATGAATAAGATGCCCTTTCCTGTTGAAGGTGATGATGTTATTTTAGGAAACATTCCACATCACATTGTCCAAAAGAGTGCTGTTAATCACTTACTACCCCACAGCTCTTCATGATTCAATATTAAAGGATGCAGTGACTGCCTCTGTTTGTTGAGTTGGGAAAAATCTCGGACAGTTTAGATTTTTTTTTTTTTTATCAAGCCTGACTTTTCAAAACAAGTATGCAATAATCCAGGCTTCAGTAACCTACAGCAGGTGCTCGCTGGATTCAGACCTGAGCGTTGAGCTGCTGTGAATTATGTGCTCACAGATTTATCCAACACCAACATACGCCCGAGTTATAATCTAATACATTTGGGGTGAACATATGCTTCTGCTTAGTAAAGTGGTTCCCAAAAACCCACCATAGGCCCAGAAATCACCACAAACACTTCTGAGGGAAATGTCTAATAACACATCACACATTGACTAACGCACACACATTCACACAATGCAGTCACATACAATATAGTCTAACTTTTCCCTGTTCCTGCCGTGATAATAAAAAAAGGGCTGTGGTAGTTTTACAAGATACTCTTAAGTGCTTTAGCAACAAAACAATCCCACTTTTTACAATGTCGATTTGAAACACATTTTCCTCCCACAATGGATTTAACATTTCTCCGATGATCTTTTCTATTTGCTACTTCACAGAAACTCAGGCAGCATATTATTTACAGAGACCGGCCTGTGTTTCTGAGATGCCAAGTGTTCCCTGAGCTCTGTTTTCACTGTGACGTTTAGGGGACTAAACACAGTAAAAGAATTCAACAGCTGGCTCCACCTCATGCTGCAGTTTCATCACATCCAGAGCACCAAGCAACAGGACCCAAAACACTGCATGGAAAAAGTGCTTCAGAGTTTGAGCAGTCAAACAGCCTCAGAACAAGACGCAGAGCTGATCACAGCTCGGGTCAGTGCGAGCACTCAGCAGACCAGACGACTTAAGGCGTGTTTGAAAAGGAGGGTGTAACGCTTCTTGAAAGCTGACATTTAGAGGATAGAGGTCATAGACGTTGGAAAATGTGTTGTAGTGATAAAATATATTGTGGCTTTTGTTGATTTCCTACTAATCTCAATCCAACCACAGAGTGATTACATTATGAGTCACTGCTGTCAAGTTTTCCTCCTTCACGACACTGTCGACATTAGTTTTGTCCACGTAGCTTCTTAAACATGTCGTCACACCTCACTTAGACAGAGACCCTGTCATGGGTTTACTGAATAACAGAAACACCTCACAAGATAAAAACAGAAAGAACCAGTTTGTGGAGGTCCCTTTCAAATTGTGTTTGAGTCTGTTTTGAGTTTTGATTTGACTTGGAAATAGTCAGCTGTTGATGTTTATATAACCTACATCTTTCACCCTCTTTATATTAGAGAGAATGTATTGTTGCAGTCATTCTGTATTTGGCTTTCATCATGACACTTCCCCTTTCAGAAACATGTAATGCTGCAAAACATGTCAGAACATCCTGCTCTGTATGATTTATGATTCATGTTTTTCATTAGTGTGGGGCTATTTAAGGGAGATAAGAGGTTCTTACATGTTTTGTTGTTCTCTATGGGTTATATTGTAATCCTGCCTTCAATTGTAAAAGAGTTAATATGTTCAGACCTAAAGGGAGGTGTGGCATCATCAAATATAAGAGAGTACATTTGTAACTTTCATGATATCTGTTTTAGCTCTTCAGTGACCTTCAGGCTAAAAATAAATGGTAAGGACAGCACTCCAAATTTAGTAAATTTTTTGGGGATTCAGCACCCAGTTGTTTTTGTTTTTGTTGAGTGTGTTTTTTGTCTATAAAAATAAATGGTACCAGATTCTGTGGGATCTCTTCCAGCAGATAAAACACAATGAAAACATTTTGAAGACATATTAAAATACAAAGAGCATGAGGGTTAAAACAGATATTATGATTTCTAATTGAAAACTGTTCGGACCAAATGTGATAAATTGTGATAAAAAAAACTGGTATATGATTTAATGAAGAAAATAATTGTGGGTGAAGATACCTATGTTACATCAAATAACCTTTACATCACTTATCATCTAAATCATTTTTTATGGTTTTGCATATTATAAGTTCTCCTTGAGATTAAGAATTGAATTAAGGTAGAAATACAAACATTGTTTTAAATAGCACAGTTACATTCCTGAGACATGTTGAGTATTCAGCTCTTTTTAAAGCTCCTGTGAGGAACTTTTGGTTTGTGTTGATTTTAGCGCCCCCTTTGGACGCAGCTGAAAAAGTCTCTCTTTGCTTATTTGTCCTGAACGTGTATTACTCCAAAAATGTTCCCACATACTCTGTGTGCCAGCAGCGCCACTTCGCTCTGCTACGTTTTAAATACGCCGCAAGTCTTTTTTCGACGGAGCAAGTTGCAAGCACGCGTCAAGTTAGACAGAATAAAGTGAGCCAGACAGGAAGTCAGAGGACGACACACAGACACACACACACACACACACACACACACACACACACACACAGAGTGTGCGGCCAATTTCAAAACAAAACACGATAAGGACTCATGATCGGATTTTTTCCATCACTTTATCAACATTAAGTCAAAACAGGCACCAAAAGAACAACACATCAAACCCGTAAAGACAAAGCAGCATGTTGTTTGCACGTTTTTCTCGTTATTCCCGCGTGGTCTTGTAGTCCTCCTGGGATGCTTGTTCAGCATATCAGGGGTGCGCTCAGAAAACCGTGGTGCTGACGGCATGTGGGAGTAGGAAGTGGTTTTTGATCACATTTTTTCCTAAAGGCTGTTTATGAAGCGTCCTGTTAATCACTTTATCAGTCTCCTTCTTCCCCCTGCTAGCAGTTTCAGTACTTTATACTCTGATGTTCTGACTTTGGAAATAAGCGTCTGCTAAATGAATTGCAGAATTGTAATTGCAACAATACAGAAACCATGAATGTTATAGCTGATGGTCTTGTTGTCTGTTTTAAAGAGATAACAGTATTTATTTCACTCAGTTTAATATCCACCTATAAACGCCTCACAGGAGCTTTAAACAGCTAATTATGGGTTTTGAATAACCCAAAGAGGACTCATTTTTTATATGAAATTAACTAATTCAGTTATTTGTATCATCTCACCTGGAGGGCATTTCAGCGATGTTTATATTATATGTGGAAAACTAACTGAATGAACTAACTGAGAGGAATGCTATTGAACCACAAAGACACGACAACACATAATAACTAAGGGAAACACGCTTTATTTATTTACTTATTGTTAATAAAAGTCAGATTAAGTAGGCCTATTGCCCGTGGTTCTTGTGTGTTTCAGGTGAAAGGCCCTGTGGCTAGCTTGGTTTCATAGCTTACTGGGACACTTTAAAACCAGTTTAACATCAGTGTTCATGGTTACTCCTGTACTTCTCATGCTGTGACAATATGTCTGCACTACATTTCATCTATTGACAAGTTGAAGTTTGTGTTCTGCTTGCAGCATGAAGTAGGATAGAGTGTGATAGTGAATATAAAAGTAGCCTCAGGGAGATATTTATCAGCCACACTTTTAAGCAGGTAGTTGAGCTGAGCAGGATGTGCAACCCAAAATAAATGATCATATTTCAGATACCAAAGTTTAAAGATGTTTGTCTAAATATACATTGAACTCAAACTATATTCTCTGGGGTTTACTGGACTGTTAAACAAAGATGACTGAGCTGTTTTTTGACAAACAAGCTAACATATCCAGAGCACACAGGCTGACCACACTCCACCCTATTCACCAAAACCTCCTCTCACAAAAAGCCTTTTCAGGTGTGTGACGGACGGCAAAAACTAAACACACCCACACTGCTATGAATAGAAACCACAAAATACACGCTCATCACACCACCAGCAGCAACAGATGAAACCCTGTCACAAACTGATATATTTAACAATCGTTCCGCAGCTTCAAAACAACATTAACTCAACAAATTAACTCAACTTACCGATTTAGAGACAGCGACGACGGAGGCAACCTGCTCGTCTTTATTCCGTGCGTCAAAATGAGGCTGACAGGGTTTTTTTTTTCCGCTCTCAGTCACGCCCTCTCCGTGTACAGAAAACCCTCTGAAGTGCAGCAGAGTCCGGGTACAAGGTTGAACTTGTTCAGCAGCCTGTCAGTCAGTCCTCATGTGTGTGCTGCTGGTTGTTCAGCTGTGGATGTGAAGCAGCGGAGAGAGAGTTTCCTGGAACAGTGAAGAGCAGCAGGGTGGAGTCCACAGGAATCTGACACACACACAAACACACCCAAACACACACAGATACACACTCGGAGACACACAAACAAACGCCCAGTGTGTGCGTCTGTGTTGGGCTCAAGGCCTGCCGGGTTTAGCTGACTCATTTTCAACAGGCTCGTCTCATGTTACAACAACATACTAGGTGCGTTTACTCTCTACACTTACTGTGTTTTATTTAGTATATTATCTAAACACACTACTGTACTTGATAATTTCACCTAACTGTGTCTGTAAAATAGATATATTTATCTTATTTTTTATCATCATTCCTTGATCTGAGATGAATCAGTTGTGTTAAAAAAGAAATGACCTCAGGTAAATTAACCCATCTGTTACATAATTACATTATTTATTAACCATCGTATTTCAGCAAGTTTGCACTCCTCACTGCTCTGCTGGTCTGTAGGCCTACATGCTAGTTTAATATTTGATGTTTAATGCTTGAACATGTAGAGAGCAAAGTTAACCAGAATCATATTCCTTATTTTGCGCGTGGCCAATAGCCTAAAGCTTATTCAGATTTGTTTTATTTCAAATGTAGATTTGTTCTTCTGCATTGTTGTGATTGCAGCTTTTATTAATGTAAAATAAAGATTTTACATTTAAAATAAGGTTAAATATACTAGCCCTTTATCCTAAACTAGGCGGTGTAAAATAGTTGATGAAATAATTGAGCTTGACCACAACCACATAAATGCTTTTATATTTTAATTTTTTTATTTAACCTTTATTTATCCAGGAAAGTATGTTCCTCAATGTTTCTGTTTTTTGGGGGGATTTTTGTGAGAAACAAATAAACTAGACTACATTTTAACTATTTAACAATCAAAGGCCAATCTATTAAGTTCATTTTGCTCTGATTCACAAACTTTTATTGAAGTTAAATTGTGCTTAAAGCTCATAAGGTTAAGAGTATAGCGGGCCTATCTAATTAGAAGAGTCAAAAAGTAAGTAAAGTAACTGTAAAAATGACTTTTTCTATGGCTGAACTTTTGAGCTAGGAATTCAAAAGTCCAAACAAATAGACTTGTTAAATGTTTAAATGAACACAATATCGCATTTTACATACTTTTCATTCAGTTTGACTCTACCAAATATCCTCTAATTAAAGCCGAAAACAGTGATGGGCTAAAGCTTCTCAATGGACCTAGAAATGGACAGGGCAGATTTGCAAACTCAAACCTTAAAAAATAGCCATGCCATCAAAAACCCCAAAAAAACACGTATTTGCCATGGCCAAAAAAAAGCAAAGAAATCACATAAAATCAAATCAAACGTGTGCATTCAAATGTGTTATAATCATAATACAGAAGAAGTCTATTAGTGCACCTTACTGTTTTAAGATGTTTTATGGAATCATCTTTCTGAATGTGATGGTCACTGAGTACCGGTAATTGTAATTTAATTTGCATGTTTTAACTGACTTGTCTAGATATTTGTGTGTTTCTTATGTTTGTATTGTATTGTACTTTTTCAAAGATTCAGATACAGGGAATGTGTTTGAACTTTGAACAAGCAAAATGAAAATGATCTTCTAGTAATCACACGTGAACACCCTAACAATTACCAGACTGTTCTTAAAATAAACAGTTTCATGTTGTTTTTTTTTTTTAAATGGCCTCCTCTAAAAGTGAAACTTTTTAATGTAATTATTATTTCTGTGCTCAATATTTAAAACCCAGAGATAATGGCCTGTTTGCCAGTTGAATACGTGGAGTGGAGATGGGATAGATGAGTGTGAACAAAGGACTTTTTTCAGCACCATTACTTTTATGTCTCAGCATGGCTGCTTTTATTGAAGTGAATAATTTGAAATAATTTTGACTCTAAATAACCACCATTAACAAAAGCATTTGTTTTAGAAAGGTTTTTTTGTGACAACTTTACCTTAAATGACACAATCCTAAAACACCACAACTGGATTTCATGTTTTATTGTTTGAAACGGAAAAATAAATGATTACATTCATCGAGTTTGTTCAAAGCAAAGATAGATAATAAAGTTCCTATTTATCTAAAGCAATAAGTGTTTTCTCTTTACTGTGATCTGTAAACTATGACAAAATGATGACTTACTGTATTTATCTCCTGATACATTAAAACAATGTATTTAAATGGCTCTTGAGACATATTATGTACCTTGATTCTATGTTTTTCATTAACACATACTCTCTTCTCAAGGTAACAACATTCAGATCCATACATACATTCAGCTATAGTCTCTTTCACACATGCACAACACTTGTGCAAATGTACCCACTATGTCCAGGAGGTTAAATACTGAAGCCCTGAGCAAACATGCATCCACACATTTTATTTACTGTGATGGAATATGTGTAATTGCCGGTTGCCATCACGACTTATTTTCCTTGTTATCTGCAGATAAAAGTTAATTTGTGATTCTATTGTAATATCAAACTGCTGTGTTAGTTTTAAAATCTTAATTTTGGATATCTGACCATTGTTGTCATTTCGTCGCTCCTTGATTCATGACCATCAAAAGAAAAACAATAAAGAGTAAACCAGAGGGACATGTGATCATATTTTCAGGTCAAGAGCTTTCAGACAACAGCTAATGTTAGCATTAACCACTTCCTAGATCAAAAAAAGTTTTGCTAGCTAACATTACAACATCTGGGGACAAAATCAAATCTTTTATGATATGAGTTAGAAACATATTCCTGTCAGCATGACCAATGTTAATATTTTCTTTTAGCCACTTCCAAGCTAACTGTAATATAAGCTATTAAGTGGCTAAATGCTAATGTTAGCTGTTGTTTGACTGTAGCTAATCATTTATCAATTAATTTGTTATATCTGATGATTTGTCAGATGTATACAACTTACACCACTGACTGCAGCAGTTTAATATTATGACAGAATTTGACTTTCCCACCCTGAGTGTGATGTCGGGGGGAAAAAGCCACCGTATGATAAAGCTCAAAGAGAACTGGATAAACGTTCATGATGAGCAAAGTTTTCCGCGTAACTACTTGCCTCAGTTGTCTGAATTTAGTTTTCAACTCTTGTATTTGTCAAGCAGAAAAATCCATTGACATGTAGTTATATTTATTTACCCAGAGACAGTCACTTTAACGGAAACTACTCCTCCTCCTCCTCCTCCTCCTCCACGCAACATCCAGGACTTAGATGTCCTGAAATGATCTAGAAAACGTCAGGAGTTCATGTGTGAAAGGGGCTGCAGAGAGACATTAAACACACACTCATACACACAGTAAACAAGTCTGGTCTGTGAATCCTTAATGTGGCACATAGGTAGCGTTGCACTTGGTCACAGTGGCACGTCAAACGTATTTGAGGACGAGCTGCTTGGTGAGGGTGTACTTGGGCTCGGGCATTTGTTTGTGGTTTAAATAAACTCCTTTGCTGACCTCCCTGTTCACACGTGTCAGCACAGAGAGAATATTATCCATCTGCGAGCTGCACAGAAAACATCAGAAACATACATTTTAAAATTTGCTGAAAATAATCGATGGTTTATTTTAATAAAATATCATCATTATAAACCCCACTTCAAAAAACCTATCCCTTTAATCCTAGTAGTATTAAAAAAGTATTAAAGACTAACTTGATTTTCCACATTTCTAATTAATCCGTAGCTTCTGAATAAAAAAAAGTCAACAATCAGAAACTCAAACCCTGCATCGAGTTGTCTCTCACCTCTCTGCTGATTTCTGAAGCTGCCTGCAAAGCTCCTGGATGTAGACGGATCCCGTGGTAGTGTGTCTAAACGACTTGTAGTCCTGCACGGTGGCCATGCCCAGAAGGAAGTCGGCATCCGAGGGCACTGTCTCTTCAAGCACAGGACCAGCATCTTCCTCCAGATGGCTCTGTCTGTCTCCGCCCTCGTGTCTCGGCCTGGGGGGTAACGGCACGGCTCCTCCCTGGTAGCCCTTTCCCTGGCACGCCTGGATGAAAAACAGTTTGGGCTTCCCTACTAAGGATGGAGCCTTCTCGCTCGTGAAGGGCAAAGTCAGATCTCTGATGTACACCTCCTTCTCATCAGACCCGTACACACAGCCCTTTTCTCCGTGAGAAAGCACGCAAATCACCTGAGGACGGAGGCAGACAGGTTTTTAAATAGCAGTTGAATTAGGCTTGAATTTTATAAGATCCCTAATGCCAAAACTGAGCTGGATCTAAACATGAGATGATTAAAGTGCATGCTATCACACTGAGCCACAGAAACGTGTAGGTTAGCTTTGCTTAAAGGTGTGATTTGCTGGACAGGAGGACTACAAACACTGTGTCTTTAAGGAAGGAGTATTAAAACTCTTCTGATGATAGATAAAACATTTCTCCTACTCTCTCTCATCTGTGTGCTTTGGATCAATAGAAGGGTTTCTACAGTGTTTTCCCAGCAGAATATAGCAGTGAACTCTTAACTATATGATTATTTTAATCAATGTGATCTGGACCTGGACCAGCTCAAAAAAATGAATGAAGGGTTTGACCAGTTAAAATGAATGAACTCTGATGGTTCTCACTGAAACTCCTCAAACAAGGACTGAAAAGCTTCCAGTCAAATGTCACAGCAATGCATTTCACAACCTACAGTACTAGAAAATATTAATAAAAAAGTTAAGCCCTTCATTTAAATTAAACACTTTTATTGCCTTCTGAGAACTTTTGTTGAAAAAGAATACATTTCTCTGTTTCCTATCTTTTCAAGACTGTCAGTAACCCTTACTAGCCAGGAGCTGGTTGGCTCTGCTAAGCATGGATACAGAAAACTGGGAGGGGAAGCGAGTCTGGCTCTATCTAAACAAACTATTTCATCCATACAGAACCTCTAAATCATAATAATTCACATGTCACTACATCTTCATATTCACTAGAAGACATAAGAGGTAAGGATTTGATCTTGTGCTGTATTTCTAAGCTGTCAAAGTATTCCTTTAGATAACAACATAAATCCTATAGTGATGGTGTGACTGTTGTTACTGCTCTGGAGGTTTGTGAAACTGCTCACCAAGGCATCTTCCTCTAAATAGTTCCTCTTGCTCAGCTTTTTTACTTCACGCTGCATGGCGTCTGCAGTCAGGTCGTGATGAACCACCATGGTAAAGCCGAGCTTGGAGAACACTTGACGCAGAGCCTCTGCATCACATTAGAAAGAAAAAGAAATAACAACAAGAGTTTATGATTTATTTTAAACGATCACATAATGTTTCTTTACTGACAAAAGGGATTTCTTATTCCAGTTTTTCAGATTTAGAATTGGTAAAAACCTTTTCAAATTTTTTAAATGCAAAAAAAATAAAATATAACAATCTGACAAATTAGTTGTTTTTTTTTAGCCAATAGAATTGTTATGTTGTCCCACCTCAACAAAATGCCTTTAAGTGGAGGTTAGTGGCACTAACTGGTTATTTGCTCCAGCAGGAGGGTCACATCTAAAAGAAAACTCCATGTTGACACCACGTTGCTGCTGAATTCACGACGACCACCATTCATCTTTACGCGGGGTTTCCCACTGCACTGTTTATGTTTACAGGACTTCTTTTTGTGCTCAGGTCAATCAGCAGTCTCCACTGCACTAGGATATTATTGACCCCGAAGTTTGATCAGTGAACACAAACTTTTAATTTGGTTTAATACCCTTTGACATGAAGATATATTGTAACACATCAACAGGTTGAATTATAAACTTTGAGTTCAATTAAATTCTTTGAGAAACGGTGTTGTTATTGCGTGCTAGGAATCCTCCATTAGGTTTTAGCAAGTATTAGTGAGTTACCTTGAGAAAGGAGGAGGAGGAGGTTGACCTGCTTAAAACTGTAACCAGACGATTAAGTTTGGATACAGGCCAGTCTTGTGTGCTCTTGGTGAATTGAGGTGAGACAACGCTGATGAAATATGAGGCAGACTTTTTAAAATACATTTTATATCTGTTCATTTTGACAGATATTTTTTTTAAAAAGGCTATAAATGAAACTGCCAGTTTGAATGATTATGATGACGTTGATCTGCCAATAAAGTTTGATAATTAGTCAAATGAATTGTCATTCTACAATCTGGCTTCAACTCACATCTATATAAATGTCATCCTGACTCTGTATGGATCGGTCAGAGTCTAACCAGCACTTTTTCCCTTCAGGTTTGATTTTAGAGATCACAAACTTGATGTGAGAAATGGTGTAAGCTACTTTCAGGCCCCATTTTGTGCCCATGCAACGTTTATGAATGAGACCCCAGATCACATAGCTGGTTGATGACAATGATACAAACCTTCATCCTTATCAGACCCTCCTCTTGCTCTCAGACCCTCTTTGAAACTCTTGTTGTTGATGACCACACACTGTCCTCGAGGGTTATGATTCATGGCGTAATACTCCGTCTGAAGGACAATTCAGAACATTAATGAACCATAAAGTTGAATGAATGCATGTGAACATGGGGTTGTGTGAATGATGACCTGATCAGGAAGAGAAGAATGCTCAATCTGGGGTCTGGGGTTTGCGTCCGAGTACACACTCTCTCGTTCATCTGAAGAACAAAACAGCAGAAACGTACCTCTCTTTTATGTGAATGATCAAATATAAAAGCATGACAGTGACAATCCTAAGAAGAGAGGAGAGTTTTCAAGCTCTAAACTAGACATGAGTACTAATTCATCTATGGCTGTGTGCTGATAGAAGCAGCAGTCAGTGAGACTTACCAGTGGGCTGAGTCTCAGACACAGACATAGAGGGCTGAGTCGGACGAGGGGGGTCGTTGGACATCTGTGGGAAGAGAAAGTCCTCAGTAAACTAGCTCGTCATAGGATCTATTGTGTACACAAACACACATTTACACAGACAAACACAGACACACATACCTGGTGATCCATGCTGAAATGAGAAGGCTGGGTTAATCCTGAAAGAGAACAATCATTTGACAAATAAAAGAAAAATACAACATAAATGTTTGTGGTCTCTACATACCTGTGTGTAAGTAGTGTGTGTGTGTGTGCGTGCATGAGAGTATGTGTCTTAGTTTGTAACATACCTTGCATGTAGAGCTGCACAGTTTGTGCCAGTTGTTGGTCAAACTCCTTCACTACTGAAAGCAGCACGTCAAGCTTTTGATTTGTCAGTAAACCAGTCCTTTCCATTTCAGCAAACACATCCAGTGGTGTCTGTAACAGAGAACACTGTTTGTGTGTAGAAGAGCACTTCTTATACCATAATCAAAGTTATTAATGCACTTCAAAATGTGCTCAAATAAGAGCATGATTATGGCCAGTATTCATGTCTAATTATTGCTGACAGCAGAAATGAAACAGCATCTAGTAAACATAAAATGAACCCTTCTTTGTAACTTAATGGCTGCACGTTTCTTCCGTGATACAACATGTAACATGCATAATACAAAAAAATAAATATAACAACATGTAATGAGTAGTCAAAAAATGGTTGAAAGACCAACTTGGCAGCTGTGTAGTTAATCACTCATAGGATCATGTTTTTCTAAATGATCATTGTGCTATGTTGAATTGACTTGAAACTAGTATGGAGAACATACACTTAAAGAGAAGACGTTTTTTGAGGTAATTAATCAACAAACATGTAGCGTCATTTTCTCATCTGGCATGTATGCAGTTGCAGAGACTTCACCCCTTGGTTTCTGAAGAGGTCTTTTGAAGTCAAATGACGGCGGTCGCCATGTTGGAAATGCTGTCTCTACCTAACCCTCGGTCAATCTAGTAACAGGCAAAGAGGCGGAGCTGGGACAGGTCTTTAGCCGACTGGCAAACAGCTACAACGTGTCCACCTGTCAAATCAGCCAGCGCCTAATCATGCAAATGTATGAAAAACTATCAGGTTTAAAAAAAAATCTAAACAAATGAGTTGTGTAATTCTGAACAGTTTTCACCAGTAAATACCAAAAATGTGCTATTGATACTAAATCATTTGGTACCAGGCTGTAAACATGTTGTGTCTGCTGTAATAATTGACATCTTAATGGCCTTTTACCATTGACGGCACTCTTGCACTGCCTCTGAGCTGGCAGACAGTGACAATAAACAGCTGACTCTGAGGGCTGAAAACAGTGAACTGCATTGGTTTTTGTATGGAAACTGGGCACTGCCAGCACAAAGACTGTGTTAGTGGACACAGGCCCTTCTGGGGATGGGGCTCTGATGGGGATTCCTCGCCTTAAGCTGGTGTAACTCAAGAAACGTATGTTTTTTGAGCTTCAACTTTGGATTCTATTTTTGACACCAGAGCTGATCTGCTTTCATATCTTCTTTTTGCAAACAGTGGAGTCTCCCCCTGCTGACCATTAAAGGCCATTTAGGAAAATGTCTGGAGGGAGCTGTTATTTGAATTTACCCAGACAGGAACAAATATTTCCTATTATATGCCACATGAAAACAATGTAATAAATGCAAACAGCCATAAATCAATAGAGCTAAGGATGCTTAAAATGGCAACCAGAAGGTGAGTGGTTTTTCCTATTGATCTTCATAGCTATAACTGGACCTTAGGACCCCTGACCAGTTCCAGGAACCCTGTGGGTTCAGACCTACCTATGTTATATTTGATCTTTCTGGTCATGTAAAGGGTCTGCTTATCATTATATGTAAAAACCAAAGTTGATCCAAGACAAACTAGCATCAGTGCTGATCTCGAGACAAAGCCATGAGAACTAAGGGTATCATTTATGTGGCAGCACCCAAACTTTAAAGACATTTGAAAAACGTGATCAATTGAATTGGATTTTTTTGACCACTCTCCTGCGCGTATAAGAGTATGTTTCTGTCACTTTGGACCTGTGAAGACCTCGTATTTATACTAAACAAGGAGCTAAGATCATCAACTACACGCGGTTAATATTAACAAAATGTGTTAGTTATGAAGTAGAAAGTTCTTATGGTCTTGTTGTGCAGATAAAAATGACAAAAGTTAAACCTTTAACTATTTAACCTGTATTCAATTTCTCACTTGAAGGTCAATAAAGAAACACTGGAATAAATGCCCAAAAATACAAAACTGTCCAAGGTGGTGAGACGTTTGTATGCGTCAAAGATACAGAGAATATCCAGGAGATTAAACACTTTATATTGAAATGTCTACATGTCATCATTTCTTGTAGGACTGTAGGTGTGTCAATCTAGGTAGGCATGTTCTCACCTTACAAGACTCAATTTGTCTTTTGTCCAGCTTTCTGTCCGGCCTTCCACTCAACAGGAACTTCATCTTTTCAAAGTTACTGTCAATCATGTTCTGATGTATGTTGTACAGCATCACACTAAAGGAAAGAGCAGAGAGACAAATGAGTGTATTTGAATCCTACCGTCCTGTTATCTCTTCTAGTTACTCTTCATGTATCCCTTCTTTTACCTGTAGTCTGACAGCCGGTGGTTTGCATATGTTTCTTCTGGTTGCCTGCTGTCCGTCTCCAGCATGGCGAGGAGGTCTGCTCGACGGATCGTATTGAGCAGCTGAGAAAGAAAATCCCCGTTCTCCAGTAGACCTTTTTCCTCTAGCTTCAGGAACAGATCTTTAGCATCCTGGACCTGTACCAGAACGGCCAACAAACAGCAGAAAATCTGTTAGAACACAAACACTGAAAGAAAAAGGATGCAGTAGCTGATAATAGTAGCAATGGTGGAGAAATGATCTGAATATAATTCGGTGGTTAGACTACATTTTGGAATCGCAGAAAGCGGGTTTTGAGTAAAAAGAAAGGAATTGGTCCATGTCACAGTTATGAAACACATCAAGCTCAATCGCCTGTTTCTACAGTTCTTTTCATACAATTTAATTATTTTCTTACCGTAGCTCCCTTGTTTCCTTCCAATAATATCTTTAGTTCTGAAGTTTGTCTTAAATATTCCTTAATTTTTTGTATTTTTATTGCAGAAATAGTGAAAAATATTTTGTTAGATATTAGGGGGGGGGGGGGGGGGGGGCGCGCTACATTTTGACTAAGCAACACTCTTACTTGGGAATTTGCAGGATTTCTATATTTTAAAATTAACATTTACCCAGATAGGCCTATGCGTAAAAAAATTTAAAAAAGCAAACTGCACGAGTTCTGTGATTCTCACCTTCTCCAGGCGTTTCCTGTTGACAACATCACGACACAAGAAGCAGAGAGCCGCCACCTCAGAGGAACCCAGCTCCTCATCAATGCGTGACAGCTTCGCCCTGTCCATCACGGACCCACTCCCACCAGAACAGGCCTGGAGATCAATGTGCTGTTAGGTTAGCAAACATTCAAGACAAAAATACTCATACCATTCAACAAATGTCCCTGTGAGACTCTGCAAATCCCCAGGCACCATAACATGCTATGAAATGTCTTTCTTGCACTAGACCAGCTCTATATTTAGTGCGGCTACATAAAATATCCATTTAATGGTCAATGTATAAACACAAGTTTACAGTATCGTTGGCACAAACCAAAACCTCAATATTGTCATCTTTAATATGTCTGACCAATATATCTGCAGACGAATACAAATGTATGTTTCTCTTCATATAACAGAGAAAAGATTGTTTTCATGTTAAATGTCAGGAAAAGTTCAGTAAGAAATCGTTCGTCAACGCTTTTTTAAACTCATCTACATGGGGAAGTTGTCACACATTTGTGATATGAGTATAGTATTATAGTAAAATATATTAAAATATGGTCATGTGATACCACTTGTGATTTACACTCCTGTAACACATTTGCATTTGGTCTTGTTTGGTCTACTGGTATCTTACTTTTTCCCTTTTATGTTGTGCTTGATTTGATGTTTACTCTTCAATTCATTGTTTTATATTTTACTTTTGAAAATCACTTTTTAAACTTATCTTCGAGTGCCACATCATACAATTTACTCGTGACTACATCAGTTATTATTTAGTAATTTTACAAGAAACACCATTGTGGTGGCTTCGACATTGGGTGCGGTGACGTTACAAAAAAAACCAGCCATGGTGAAGAGACCGTCTGGCTGACGTCACTACGCTGGTCACTTCACGTAAACTTACGCAAATATAGTTCACTAGTTTGAAAAGTTTTCACTCAAGAGTTTAAACCAATACGACATCACACATGGATAATGTAACGTCAAGTGGATTAAACATGACAACAGACTAACTTCATTAACTTTAACATCATGTACAGTAAGTTAGCCAGGCTGAAGTTACTACTGTCCAACAGCTTTAAGTCAATTTACGAGGTTAAAACTTTAAACTTACCGCTGTCAACTGCCGTCAAAAAAAGAGAAAATATGTGTCTCCTATAATTCAGCAAAACTTAACTCTCTTAAGGGCCAGTACATTAAAACATTAAGCCTAAGTTTAGTTGTGGTACGTGTTTTCCTGCCTGAGCCGCTCAGCTTTCGTTTTACTTTCTGAACATCACAGGACATGAGAGCCAGTGTATGTCACCTTCAGAATAAAAGCTGTTATTGGTAACTAAGGAGACGAAGAGAGATTATAAGTTTTATTTTAGAGTAATGCTTTCTTCAGCTAATGTGAAGGTTTTAGCGACAAATCTGCACGATTGTTCTACAATTTACCTACTTTGAGGGGGCTATTACGCTTATCTTTTGACATAAAACAAACGATACCTTTATTTTGAAGACAGTTTCACTGTATCATTTCCGGAGTTTTCCTGTGGCTTGGCAAACACGCAACATCTTGCGAGGACTTCTTGTATGGTTTTCAAACAAAGTGAAGTTAATATGGAGGCCTCATTATGACCTACAAGAGTAAACAAGGCCATTAGAGACGAGATTTATTATTTTCAATTCCTCTGACGGCTGCCACGGGGTAGGTGTCAGACATTTCCGTTAACAGCTTAAAGAAAACAGGATGAGGTTTTTTTTCAGTAAACATTACCTTTGTGAACAGGACAAGATCAGGAAAAAGAAAAGATGTACTGTTAATCAAACACAAAAAATAAATCAACACAAACCAAAAGCTTTAAAAAGGCCCTACTTGTAAGTACTCTGCCCAGACATGAATGACAGGGTCCCAAGATAAAACAAACACAAATATATCAATAAACTTTATTCAGATCTATAAAGTTAATTTTAAGTTAACTAGGTGTTAAAGTGACAGTTCATCTCCTCTGTGTTAACTTTTAGACCAATAGTTATCTATCATTGCAGGGGGGGAAAAGAGCAAAGAACAAATGCAAATGTCAAACGTAGTCTGGAGTGAAAATGAGAAATCGACAGGAATCTATTTAATGGTGTTTTGAACAGGTGCTGTGGTGGCCTTGGTTTGCTTCAGAGCGACAGTGGTTTTAGGCTCGCTTCTGGAGAACGACTGGAGGCAAAAGGGAGAAAGTACTCTCTGGCAAACTGGACGACATCATCGGGTTTCCTGAGCAGCAAGAACTGCAGGAAGTCAGATATGAGCGCACGGATCTCTGGATGCTGTCTGAGGTATGAGGTGTGGTTGGCTTTCAGCTCCTCCTGCCATAACAAGACATAAACAGGCATCCGTAATCTTTTCTTGACCAAAGGATTTTTTACATTGTATTACTTTTAACATGATTACCTTTCTGTCCAAAAACTTGGAGCACATCTGCATGTCTTCTTCCCAAACCAACGGGATCTTCTCAAAACCTGACAACACACAAGTAAAAAACAAACATAAAGACTTTATTACTGACTCTGTTTCCTTTGAGAAGGTTCTACTTTCTGTTTAAATAATAACCTCTTTGTAGCTGTGATGGCAGCTGCAGAAGCCTCATGGTGACCGGTGATCCCACCTGCACTCTGCTGGCCAAGTGCCTGATGAGAAAAACAAAACTGCTCATTAACTTTGTGAAGTCAAATTATTACTTTTTGTGGTAATGTGTTGTACAAAGATCTAAAAAGCATCAAGCTCATAAATGGATGGACTTGTGACGAATACAGAGATGTTTCTAGGGTTGCCAAAGATAACACCATGCACATAAACTAAAAAGTAGATTTAAAAAACAGAAATAGAATCAACGCCAACATTTCTCTTCTCCTTGCTCTCTGTCTGACACACACACACACACACACACACACACACACACACACACACACACACACACACACACACACACACACACACACACACACACACACACACACACACACACACACACACACACACACACACACACACACACACACACACACACACACACACACACACACACACACACACACACACACACACACACACACACACACACACACACACACACACACACACACACACACACACACACTCTCTCTCTCTCTCTCTCTCTCTCTCTCTCTCTCTCTCTCTCTCTCTCTCTCTCTCTCTCTCTCTCTCTCTAAGATAGCTTCCTAAGTGAACAAGGAAAAGCTCCAACATAGTAAAGTTAAGTTTAAATAATTTCATACTGTCTTGCAGCTATCTTGATAACAATTAATCACAGAAAAACACCAACCTGTGGGAAACTCTGCAACACTAATCTAGTTTATTATATTTGTCTGATGTGGTTTGATGTAGATCTGTAGATTTGTGAAATATTTTTCAACTGAAGCTAAGCTGTCTGCTTTGGTTTCATATGAAGCTAGAGACTGAACTGCTAAAGAAAAACTCTTACCTGTTGTAATGTGCGCATATGGGTAGTGGTTTAAGCTTTTATGTATTAGCATTCATCTAAACACAATTTTAAAGGTCATATTTTACAATTTACATCATTTTTACATGTTGAGTTTGAGGGAAACCCTCAAAAAGGAAACGCATGTCTCAGTTAGTCCTCCCTGCTAAAATAAAAAGTACATACAAATGTGTTGCATGTTACACATTGATAGTGTCATGCCTCTCTCACTCTGGCTCCCTCCTGATTGAGGTTCATTCCTTTCACCTGCTCTCACCTGCACACCAGCTCTCCATCTCCTCATCAACTCAGCAGTATATATACCCCGGCTCTCCATCCACTCATTGCCAGATCGTTGTATCAACTACTGCGGTAGATTACGGCTCAGGCTAAATTAAGATTTTGAAAGATTTTTGAAATTAATCTTTTGTGCTTGTTTTGTTTTTGAGTCTCATCCTGTTTTTTCCTTTGCTTCAGGATCATCATTCACCCACCTGCCTTCCTGCTCAGCCATCTGCCTCAACCTGCTCTCTGGACTCAAAACTGCTCAGCCACACTCACACCCCTACTCTGGTCTGGTCAGCCTTCATCCCCTTCACTCTGCTAACCTCCAGAATCTTCAACCCATCTTCATCTCCATTTACCACAATAACCTCATTACCAATCAACCCCTCTGTTTATGTGTCCTAAATTCACTGGTCGTAACAGATAGACAATCAGTCTTAGTAGGAGTCCTTTGAACTAACACTGTTTTTCAGATTCTTGCATTGTTTTGTCTGTCATAGCACCTGTGCAAGCCAGTGTCCTTAAATCAACCGGGATGATACAGAAATCGTATATCATGTCTTCTCAGGAAAGTCCTGCAGATCCCTGCAGAGGCTACCATAGATCTGATCTACATGGAAGACACTCCTCGCAACAGGATAATTTTGTTTTGTTTGACTATGCAGCCCTTTAAGCAGCAGCAAATGCTCCAGTAATTGACATTTGGCTTACCCATCACCCAAGAAGTAGCTCTGCCAGGTTGTTGGGCTATCCTCCACAGAGTGAACTGTCCTCTCCAACCCAAACACCTCCACCGTCTCACCTCCAACATCCAGCTGCTTCAGCCCCAGCTTGCTCTGACCACAGAGAGACAAGTAATCAGCGTTCAGCTTCTCAAACAGAACCTATAAAAGGTTTTATAAAGTTACTCACAAAAGTGGTGTTGATGATGTGCAGTCCTTGGTCCAAAGACATAAAGTTCATGTTTTCTGGCACTTTCTTCCTCAGAGCAATCAGACGCATCAAGAGCAAGTTTGAACCCTCAGTTACCAGACCTCTGAGGACTGACATGGGATAGGAAACACTCTCCTTTGTCACCTCCTGCTCACACACACGCAAAATATAGCTTTTTCATATCAGCAGTTTTTTAAAATCTCAATGCTATAATTCAATGAATAGTTGTGGAAACAAAAGCAACCTTGCCATAAAAATGATATAACTAAAATCTTGTTTATTCTCTCACCTCTCCTATAGTGGTAACTTTATCGATCACCATATGGCTGTCACGTTGCACCATGTGACACCTCTTGTCCAAACTCTTGCCCTCGAGCTGAAAATGAATTTAGATTTAGGTTTAGAGGCACATAAAGAAATACGAAGACAAAATATTGGCATCCCAGCAGGAATAGGTTTGTATATTTAAAAACAGAAAGAGGCTGGACTCTTAAGAGTGGAGAAATGTCAAACCCAGAGACGTTTGGGTTCATGCCAAATCCCAAGACTTGATTGACTTTAAACAGAAACAATTGATATACGTTGAATTTTGATTGGAAAACTCTAAATGAGATATCCTTCAAAACCCAATTTCAGTACACTCCAAACTCTAAAGTCGGACTGAAGTTGAATTTTCTTTGGATATTTAAAATCTAAAATCAATGTTTTTGTCGTTGTTTGTGTGTGTCTGCCTGTTTCTCTCTCTTTTTTTGTGATCAATTTGTTATTGATGTTGTGTGATGAACATTGTCATTTACAATAAGGAAAAAAACAAAAAGTTGTGGTTTCGTCAACAGCCCACGAATATACAGGAGAGAGGAATCATATACACAATCCCTTATACAGTACATATCAAGAGAGATGAAGACAGCAGACAAAGGGGCAAACAAAGATTGAATTGTCACTCTCCCCTGGATTACAACAACACAGAAAGATGTGTCTTTTTCTGTCTCTTTATCCCACTTTTTGGCCCAGCAAGTCATGGCAGATAGGCTAGCTGTTAATGATGAGACCTTGCAAGACTTTGTATTCTAGTTACTTAACAACACAACTTAAAACCAATACAATATTCACATACAAAAAATGTTAGAATGTCAAGTTGTGTCATCAATAATAATGTAATATGATGCAATGACTCACCTTGATAAACTCATGGTACTCTTCCTCCAGTACCTCGAGCTCTGTACTCAGGTAGGCTGGGTATGAGGACAGAGAAAGTGAATGAACATACTGAGACAGACAAGATCAACCTGTTCAAGCAGCTCTAGCCTCTCCTCACCTGTCACTGTTGTTCCACAGGGGTTATCATCAATGGTCCCCTGGCTCTGAGCATGCAGCAACATACAGGGCTGCTGGCCCCTGTGTGCAAACTCCACTGTAACTGAGAACTTCCCCAGATCTCTGCCTCCCTCTGATACAGTCACCAGAGAGTCTGCAAACACACACCTCTGCAGCTCTTCAGGCTCTGCAGAGAATATCAGAAATCTTGAATCACAATAGACAATTTCAATTTTTAGATCCCCTCAATGCTTCAATGAAATAAACGTCAGCTGTTGCTAATTATAGCGTATGTGTCTGAGGCTCAAGAAGTGCCAAAACCAGTTGTTGCTTCTGGCAGGCACTTCTAGGCAGGCACGCAGTTTCTACAGGGGTCGACCCTTCACGACACACCAGTCTACAGTAGCCTATAGGCTAGACAACCTACCTATGCTGGACATGAATGAGACAGCTTCTTCAGACACTTTCAGCTCCTGTCCGTGGTCTGCGTCTTCAATTCCCACCGAGGCATCTGTAGGTCTCTCTTCTTCCAGAGGGGCTTCCATCATTATCGATGCCGTTATTTCACGGCAGATAATCCTGATAAAGGTCTCAACGTGGCGGGAACAGCTTTATATGAAAAACGTTTGTCGTGACAGACGGGTTGTTTCGGTCATTTTCCTGACAAATAGCTCTTTTTCTGTACTTCAGCTGCAGCCCCTTTTCCAACACGGAAACGCAGACGATCAAATTCGAGTTGTTATGGCAACGACGCCGCATTACCGTAGAGTCGTTTGTATGTGCGCAGCCGAATCTAAAAGCAAGCTATTACCAACCCAACCAACCCATGTGCTCACTTCATTCATTTCCTTACGATCCCATCCTAAATGTTCCGAGTGAGCATACTATTCAAAATAAAAATAAAATATGAAATCAGTATTATCACAGTTATGGTTAAAGGAGCAATATGTCAGATAACTATTGAATTAAATCATAAAATTCCCTAAAAAGCCTCAGCATTTTTCTAATAAGCTCCACGACCAGAAATAAACGTGGTAAAACTATGATAAATATTGGGTGGGTTGAGACAGATCTCTTAATGTTTTGATTTGGACTGCACTGCCAATTTGATAAAGTTACATAATGCTCCTTTAAGGTCATTAGCATCTATTTTAAAATGACTAAATGTGAGCCTACTAAAGCCTAGTGGTTGCGTAAAAAAACAACAACACATATAGGCTTATATATTAATGCAATTTAATAACTTTTGGTGTAGTTCAGATACTTAAATTTATGGAAATGTCTGGGAAAATATAAAACTGCCATCTTACATTAGTAAATCATGTGTATTGCAAAAGTCATCAATACTCTGTTGAAGTGCATGTCTTTAAAAACCTAGACTCATAAGTGATCAGAAAAATGATTTATTCTGCAACAAGAATCTGCCACAATTTAAAAGACATGATTCAGTGTGTTTCAAGAAAAATTAAGTGTTGTAAAAAAGACTGTATACTATATTAAAACTTTAACCTGAGTTAAACATATCATCTAAAATATGACATAAATGATAGAGGTCAAAGTTAGGATTCACAAATAAAATATTTAAAATCTTGACAGTTTTGAAAAACCTGAATACTGTACCTTTGTTGTCTGGGTAGTACTGTTGAATTTAGAAATGTGTTCTTACACACAGATGAATACAGAAAAATAGATGAGAACAAAAAAATGATTTAATGAATAACTGCTATTTTCTCTCTTTCTTTGCAATCCTGAAGACCCCTCACTAAAAGTCCATGTTCTCCTGGATCCATGTCACATGCTCGAGCTTCTTCAGAATGACATTTCAACAGTCCAAGTTCTGGTGAGATAAGACGGCAGTACATCAAGGAGCTCCACCGGCTTCAGGAGAAGGAGGAGGGTTTGCACCTTGGAAGACTGTATTCATGCTGTTCAAATAAAAATAGATCTCCTCCAAACAACTTGCAATCAAACTATTTTCTTCCCATTTTAAAACCATTTGTCCAGTTTAGATGGGAGAAGTTGATATTATGTGATATTGATCTGGGAAGACTACATTTCTAAATCATTTTTAACTGTGTTTTTAATCACAAGTTATTGATCTTATGTACTCTCCATGTATCTTGATTTAAGAATGGGGCTGTGTTTAAGGGCACATTTTGCAATGACTCTGTTCCATCCCATTTTCAGAAATTAGTATTAGTAAACATTAGTATTTGGTAAAAAAAAATGTCAAAAGAATAAAAAGTTGTGTAAAAGTAGACTTCCTTCCCTAAGCTCTTGAGTTGAGCATTAATGCACATTTTAGTCTTGTCATTTCAAATCTGAAATGTATACTCATAAGTAGAGACAAAGGAGTGCATTTATATAGAAATGTTTATTTAATATGAAAAACCACATTCAAAAAGCCTGTTTTTACAGCAGAGATTAACATGTTTACAGCTTGGTACAAAACAAACAAATAGGTGTGATTAGCTCATGTCTCGATCAACACACATTGTACGTGGAGTGAATGTTTTGATGACTCATCAGTTTTGATTTGATGAAGGATAAGAGTTATTCACAATAAGGCGTGTAGCTGACCAGCTTGACAGGCGGGTGCAGTGTAACGGTTTGTCAAGAGGCTTAAAACACGCCTCAGCTCCAGCCTGTGGGTGTCATCACTCAGGCCATCCGGGGGAGACCTCCCTCACAGCGAGCTGTTGAAGAGAAGCAACCGAAGTCCACCCCAGAAGAACAAACAAATGCAGATGTTGTTGAGGCTCAGGTTTCTTCCTCTGTCTCTGCAGCTCTCTGGGCAGCTCGGCGGACAAGTCACCAATAATCCACACTGTGTCTATAGGAGAAATACAAAGGTGTTCAATTAATGCCTCAGACAAGACAAAATGTACAGTTAACTACATGTGACAGCTCAGGGTGTTTTTTTGTTATTAGCCACATCTGCAGGAATAATATTGAACAAGGTAGCTGCAATAATAATAACCTATGGTCTATGACCAGACAGAAGTGACGTCAGCTCTCCAGAGGAGGGATTTCCTCCTCTTATAAAAGCACGGGTAACGTCACTTCTTCAGTCTTGGCAGACACACCCAGTGGCAGAGGTGTAAAGAGTACTAATATATTCTACTCAAGTAAAAGTAAAAAGTAACTTATTTAAAATGTAGGCTACTTTAAGTAAAAGTTACTTAGTTACTTTTTTTTAACAACGCATCTCTCGTGTGTCGTGAAAAAAGGACGAGAGGATATTAATCTCAAAGTTTTTTTAATTAAAGGCCAATCTTTACAAAGATTTATCTTTTCAGATAAACATTTTCTTTTCTGCCCCATTGACAAAAACAAAATATACATTATGATGAATAAATAATCAAGGATTATATGTTCAAGTAATCAGCTGTTTTATGAAGGGAAATGTTTAAAGGCTTTATATGTGATTTTTTGATCCAGCAGATGTCGCCCTTGAGCACCAGCATGAAACCAAAACAACTTGCGCTGCATTGTTGTGTTAGCATGCTAATGCTAGTGATCTTTCTTATGCCCGTATCTTCACACTGCATGTAAATTTACCTGAAATGAGCGTGATCTAGAAACACAGTTAAGCAGTGAGTACAGTATGTTATTCTTCTTTTCTCTAGTCCCTCAATTAAACAACTTTTATTCACGAGGGGAGGAGTCAGCCGGCCGTCCTGGCGATGTAAACAAACTGAAGATAGGACTCGGAAAACTCGGAAAACATCACAGACAGTGGGACTCGGGTGTTACACCCATTGTAGACAGTCATGACTCACAGAGTTATTTTCAGAGGATATACTTGATTTCTATTTAAGTGCGAAAAATCGCATATTAAGTCTTTAAACTATTTAAGAAAATACTAAAAGGATCTTTGTCTCAATCATAAAAAGTGTAAAGAGTATTTTAGTGTTTTTAGTTTTATTATTCTGAGGCTGCTTAGTCTCAAAGACAGCCTCAAAGGCTGACTGCAACTAAACCTGAGATGAAAGATAATCCATTTATTGTTTTAAAATGAGCCTTTATGAGCTTAAATATTAAATGTTTTAGTCACTGTTTGTCTACCTATTAGCTACTGAAGCTTCTAACTGAATCTGTTTGGTTTGAAGTATTTATTGTTGACATTCCTACCAGAAGAAACAACATATTGGACTTATGCTACGGAAACATCTCAGGACAAACTCATATCCACCGCTCGGACTCGCAGACCACAACGTCATCTGTTTACTTCCGCTGTACAAACAAGTACTCAAACGTCTCCATCCACAGTCCTACTGCGCCCCACAATGATCGGAGGACTCCATTGCACAACTCCAAGGTTCCCTGGCATGCACTGACTGGAATATCTTCGACGGAGATTTGAACACCAAAGTTACTGCCATATCTCACTACATAAATTTCTGCATACATACCACCATACCAGTGAAAGTCATAAAGAAATACCCAAACTCCAAACCCTGGATTACCTCTGAAATAAAAAAAAAGCCTGAGAGAGAAGCACACAGCCTTCAGGCTCAATGACACAGCCGGTCTCAGATCTGCAAACCGCAATATTAAAAATAAAATCTTCATGGCCAACATACAATTCAAAAACAAACTAGAGCACAAGTTTAGCAACATAAACACAAAAGAAGCCTTTCAAATGGTAAAAACCCTCACCGGATATGAACCCACTCACAGCCAAACAAAATCACACACCACAGATGCTCTCACCACTGAACTGAACACATTCTTCAACCGGTTTGACACACAGGACTTCTCAGATGAGTGCATGAAAGCACTGAAGGCTCTCCACCAATAGATCCCAATGAGCCTGCCCCTTTCACAGTGGAAGAAGTTCGCCACCAGCTCAGCCGGTGTAATCCATCCAAGGCCCCAGGACCCGACGGCATCCCAGCAAGGGTGCTGAAGACCTGTGCCACAGAACTGGCTCCAATTGCCCACTCCCTCTTCTGTGAATCATACCTGACTGCCACAATACCCCTCCTCTGGAAAAGCGCAACCATAATCCCTGTACCTAAGAAACCAAGACCCACCGAACTAAACCACTACCGCCCCAGTGCCCTCACACCCATAATAATGAAATGCCTGGAAAAACTGCTGCTCAAGACCATCCTCCCGTTTGTAAAACCTCAACTAGTCCCCCTCCAATTCGCATACAGAGGAAAAAAGGGGCACAGAGGATGCTGTCGCCTGCCTGCTGCATCTTGTCCTCCAGCACCTAGACTCCTCAGGCACTTTCGCCAGGATCCTCTTCGTGGACTTCAGCTCTGCGTTCAACACCATCCAAAGGCACCTGCTCATCCAGAAGCTACATAACCTCAACACTCCACCCATTCTGATCCATCTCCTGCACAACTTCCTCAGCGACAGACGGCAAGCTGTTCGGGTAGGCACAACCACATCACCCACACTCATCACCAACACCGGAGCCCCCCAGGGCTGTGTGCTAAGCCCTTTCCTCTACACCCTGTACACCAATGACTGCACCAGCCCCTCTCACACTACCACCTACCTCAAATACTCTGACGACACTGCCATCCTCGCTCTCCTATCAGACAATAACTCTGTATCAGACTACCATAACACTGTCACACATTTCTCCCATTGGTGTAAACATAACTTCCTCCATCTCAATGTAGCCAAAACAAAATAAATAACAATAGGTACCCCATCACCCCAGCCCCCCACTCTCATCAACAACGACACAGTTGAAACAGTTGACAGCTTCAAATACCTCGGACTCACACAAGACAATAAACTCACTTTCGACCAGCACACAACGGACATTCAAAAAAAGGAGCCATCAAAGACTGTGTGCCATCCGTAACTCAAAGGACTCTATGTTGCCCCCCATCTCCTCCTGCTGTTGTATCAAAGTATTGTTCAGCCCATCCTGCTCTACTGTTCCACTTGCTTCTTTAACATGTTCACTGTCAAAAACCGGGTCAAACGCACACGTGTCACAAACATAGCTGCCAAATTAATTGGTCTCCCCACACCCACACTGTCAGAGCTTAATCTCAAGGCCATCTTATGCATCGCACTCACACACCCACTCAACTGCCACTACACCACTATGCCCTCTGGACGCAGGTACAGGTCCCTGTTGTGCAGGAGGGCTCCTTATGGCAAAAGCCTGGTGCCTGCAGCCATAGCAGCTCTCAACAAAAGGCCAAAATAAAAACACCCCAGTCCCAATCTGTCTGCATGTTATCTTGTTGCGTTTGTCCATCTGTTATTATCTGTCAGCGTGCTGTCCATAACTGTACTGTGAAGTGGAAAATAACACTAAAGTAAAGTCTAAAGTCTATTTTCACACATCTGAGATGTGTTAAGTTGCAACAGCTTATAACACCCAACTTCCTCATACGTCTGTTTCAAAATAAAAGAGATCAATCACAGAGATGGCAATTAGGGACTTTTGTTGTGAAAAACCTTCCGGAACTAAATGTGTTTATCGCTCGGAGCTGCAGCGGCGATTGTAGTAGCGAACGCTGCAGTGAGAAAAAGCATCCTCAGACACTTCTTTGCCCAAGAGTAAGAGTCACAGACAACTTATTTTAATCATCTTGGACTGAAGACAACAAGACATCAGTTTATAAACACCTTCAGCAGGTAGACCCGTTCTAGTGGAGGAGCTTATCCGTGCTACAGTAGCTGAAGTGGCACCGAGCCAAGAAAAGGGTCTCTCTCTCTCTGTCTGTCTGTCTCTCTCTCTGTCTGTCTGTCTCTCTCTCTCTCTCTGTCTCTCTCTGTCTGTCTCTCTCTCTCTCTCTGTCTCTCTCTGTCTGTCTGTCTGTCTCTCTGTCTCTCTCTCTCTCTCTCTCTGTCTGTCTGTCTGTCTCTCTCTGTCTGTCTCTCTCTCTCTGTCTGTCTGTCTCTCTGTCTCTCTGTCTCTCTCTCTCTCTGTCTGTCTGTATGTTTCTCTGTCTCTCTGTCTCTGTCTGTCTGTCTGTCTCTCTCTCTATCTCTCTGTCTCTCTGTCTCTCGTCGCTCCAGTGCGATGAAGGAAAATCATTCATAGCAGGCCTATTTTTTTTACTCAGTAACGGATGTGATTTAAAATGTAGCGAATTACAATACTTAACAGAAAACCTACTTAGGCCTAAGTAAAAGTAAAAGTACAGATTTTAAAAAACGACTTAAAAAGTAGTAAGTACAGCAAAGAACTACTCAATTACAGTAACGCGAGTAAATGTAATTCGTTACTTTACACCTCTGCCCAGTGGCGATTCTAGGATTTATTTTTAGGGGGGGCAAATGCTATATTTTTGGGGGCACCCAATTACTGTGTTATTCGTAGATGTAGCCTATAGCAATTCCTTGAGAAGTGTTCTTTACATGTACTCACATTGTATAACTTAATATAGACCTAACCTAATTAAATAGATCCAACAAAATAAACATGATCTGGAAAAGGTTTCTGGTCGGAACATACTTGTACAAAATGGAACGTACAATAATTGCTACTTTCAAAAGCAACTCATGACACTCAAATTGATTCACAATAAAGGATTTACTTGGCTACATTAAATAGGCAGATTTTCCCCTTCTTAACTTATTGTTATAAATTATAGTGTATGCTCAAGCAGCTGTCACTCAGTGTCCTGTTTGTCTGAATAGCATTAGCGTTTTCTTTTTTTTTGCATATCACCTCTGGCCTTATAATGTAAACATATGATATAAATACAAACACATGACAAACATTAACACATGTTAAATCCCAAGGAAAACAAACTATAGGAGTAGAACAACAATGGGAAAAAAAACAATGAATTCACTGCTTAAAGAACAGAAAATAATGCCTCACCAAATGCATAAAAGTAAGATAGAAGTTTATATTTATATTTATATTTACTTGTCAGTCCAAAGGATCTGGAGAGGTGTTGGGCCTCAACTATGAGGTGCAGCCACTGATGTTACCAAAGGCAGGGTTTTATGTACAGAAATAGAATACAGGTAATTTTAAAGTCATGGTATATTTACAATAAGAAGGGAACATGGCTGTCTAAGAGTGACACACTTCTGAATATTATTGTTTACCTTTGTTATTATTTACAGATCTTCACAATTTGCATGATTTACAGTAGCATGAGTCTCTTGTTTCCATGCTGAGTGGCAAATTGTGTGACAAATGTGTCCATATCAAGAGATTTTGCCCTCCTAGACTCAATACTTAGTATTCCTAAGCTGCTCAAGCGGCTGTCTGTCATAGTTGTTCTTGTGTGTGTTTTGATCAGTTTAAGTGCAGAGAAACTTCTTTCACAGGAGGCACTACTAACTGGAGTAACTAATGCAATTTTGGTAAGCCTAAATAGTTCATGAAAAACATCCCTGTAAGACTCCAGGAGAACAACAAACTCCAGTAGTGTTGATGGCTTTGCCATTCCATTCTTCTCTTTCCTCTTGACCTGATGAAGCTCATGCTCCAGGTCTTCTAAGTCAGTATCATACACTTCAGCAAAGGCAAATAAATCTGTCTTTTGTAAGAATGTAGAGCTTCTGGGGTGCAGAGATTGGATTCCTTTCATTACTGTACAGTTCTGCTCTCTGTAGCTCGTTAATCATGCAGTCTAATATGGGGTAAAAGATTCTTTGCCGGAAACGATTCACATCAACATTTGCATTTTCTCGCTCACCAACAGTGGATGTAATGATAGATCCTTGTAATCTAGAGCTTGTCTGTGGTTGTCTTTTCTGTACACACTCCATGCTTATATTGCAGTGTTCTCCACCTGATTCCAAAGCTGTTCAAAAGCGGTCTCATCATTTCTCTAGAACTGAAATGAATCAAAAAGAGCACCGACAAGTTCAACTGCTCTTGCCAGATCAAGAGATGGTGACTGCAGCATGTCTGACAAAAACTTAGTAGTTTACGTAGCGTTACCAAAAGTCCTACAAAGGTCAAATCAATTTGCGCAAGCAAACCCCGGGCTTCAACGGCCCTGTCTCCACTGCACTCCTCCGTTATCTCTTGCAGGACCCTGATGACTGCAGGCAGTCTATCCAGCAAATTACGGCAAGCAGACTGCCTACAAGCTCACCTAGTGTCACTTAAGAGCTTCAGTTCCCTCGGCTGACCCTCGTACATGTCCCTCTGGACCTCCAAACACTTCTGGTGTTGATGAGCCCGATATGTACACATACAGTCGCTGAAGAACAGAGAAAAAGCTATGTGCCTCTGGTACAGACTTGGCTGTGTCAACCCGGACAAGATTTAAGCAATGTGCATTACAATGCAGGTAGAAGGCATACTTTTCTTCTTCTTTAATGCGAATAGAGACGCCAGAGTGCTTGCCACTCATGACTGAAGCGCCATCGTAACCCTGACCTACCAAATTACTTCTGTACTCTAGACCATAACGTTCCTAGCTAGAAATTATCATGTTGGTTAGGCCTGCTGCATCTAAAGTCTCTGCATGTTGAAAGTCTAGGAAACCTTCATGAACAGTTCCATCATAATAGTATCTGAGAACAAGGGAAAGCTGTTAGATTTTTGTTTAGGTCTTTAGTTTCATCTGCAAGACACGACTTTCCTTAACTTCTTTGATAATGTCGTTACGCACCATTTGTGCCAAAACATCCAAAATCTCATTTTGTATATTGCTACTGGTAGACTTTGCATTACCACTAGTCATACATTGCTCAACAAGAGGGTTATGCTTGGCTATTTCTTCTAAAATAGCCAAAAAGTTTCCCCAATTGTGTGTGCCCTCCATTTCCCTGTGCCCTCTCTGCACAATATTTTGTGTAGCTGTCAGTAACAGAACATCCCGTACAGTTCTTATTTCCGGTTCTCCTCAATTTTCTTTTGCCTATCCTTGTTCATAGAATCAAGTATAGACACATTGGATTCAACAAGTTTATTGAACTCTTTCCAGGCAAACATGGCACTGACATGGTCTTTAGACCTAGCTGTTGTTTCACACCAGCATCTTTGCATATAGCTTTTCTCCAATTACGGTAACCTGACATTGACGTAAAGCTACATTCAGCAGTGTTTGGGATTGAAAAGTGACAGCAAGGATAACAATAGGATGAGTCCTGGCTGATGGAGTACTCCATCCATTCAAAGGACCTCATGTTGTCTCCTTGTATGGTCTTAGGAAATGTTCTCAAGTGGGGCTGGACAGGACCCTCAGATCTTGATTGAGAAATATCTTTAAAAAATAAAAGATATATTATTTCATCATTGAATCTATAAAGCATTGATAGGCTGGATGCTAAGGTTAGATAAGCACATATTTTAGATACCACTGGGCCCAGGAGAAGCTACCTGAAGAGGTGCTGGCTGGGGATTAATGCTTCCCTCCTCCACGGCTGCAGCATCAGGCTCACAATCCGTGTCCCCATCATCAGACAATTCTATGGTTTCATATATGGATTCAGCAAAGATGAAGTTATTCAGGAAATAAGGTTTTGATATCTTTATGCTACACTAACATATTACAGTGGCTTGCAAAAGTATTCATACCCCTTGAACTTTTCCACATTTTGTCACGTTACAACCACAAACATAAATGTATTACATTGGGATTTTATGTGATACAGCAACACAAAGTGGCGCATAATTGTGAAGTGGAAGGAAAATGATTCGTGATTTTAAGTTTTTTTTTTACAAATAAAAAACTGAAAAGTGTGGCGTGCAAAAGTATTCAGCCCCCCTGAGTCAATACTTTGTAGAACCACCTTTCGCTGCAATTACAGCTGCAAGTATCTTGGGGTAGTTCTCTACCAGCTTTGCACATCTAGAGACTGAAATTTTTGCCCATTCTTCTTTGCAAAATAGCTCAAGCACAGTCAAATTGGATGGAGAGCATCTGTGAACAGCAATTTTAAAGTCTTGCCAGAGATTCTCAATTGGATTTAGGTCTGGACTATGACTGGGCGATTCTAACACATGAATATGCTTTGATCAAAACCATTCCATTGGAGCTCTGGCTGTATTTTTAGGGTCGTTGGCCTGCTGGAAAGTGAACCTTCTCCCCTGTCTCAAGTCTTTTGCAGACTCTTAACAGGTTTTCTTCTAAGATTGCCCTGTATTTGGCTCCATCCATCTCCCCATCAACTCTGACCAGCTTCCCTATCCCTGCTGAAGAAAAGCATCCCCACAGCATGATGCTGCCACCACCATGTTTCACAGTGGGGATGGTGTGTTCAGGGTGATGTGCGGTGTTAGTTTTCCGCCACACATAGCGTTTTGCATTTGGGCCAAAAACTTCACTTTTGGTCTCATCCGACCAGAGCACCTTCCTCCACATGTTTGCTGTGTTTCCCACATGGCTTGTGGCAAACTGCAAACAGGACTTCAACAATGGCCACTCTTCCATAAAGGCCCGATTCGTGGAGTGCACGACTAATAGTTGTCCTGTCGACAGATTCTCCCAACTGAGCTGTGGATCTCAGCAGCTCCTCAGCTGTCAGTTTAGGTGGACGGCCATGTCTTGGTAGGGTTGCAGTTGTGCCATACCCTTTCCATTTTCCGATGATGGATTGAACAGTGCTCAGTGAGATGTTCAAAGCTTGGGATATTTTTCTATAACCTAATCCTGCTTTAAACTTCTCCACAACATTATCACTGATCTGTCTGGTGTGTTTCTTGGGCGTCATGATGCTGTTTGTTCACTAATGTTCTCTAACAAACCTCTGAGGTCTTCACAGAACAGCTGTATTTATACTGAGATTAGATTACACACGGGGACTCAATTTACTTATTAGTTGACTTCTGAAGGCAATTGGTTGCACTGGATTTCATTTAGGGGTATCAGAATATGGGGGGCTGAATACTTTTGCACACCACACTTATCAGTTTTTTATTTGTAAAGAAATTTGAAAACCATGTATTATTTTCCTTCCACTTCACAATTATGCGCCACTTTGTGTTGGTCTATGACATAAAATCCCAATGTAATACATTTATGTTTGTGGTTGTAACGTGACAAAATGTGGAAAAGTTCAAGGGGTATGAATACTTTTGCAAGCCACTGTACAAGGAATAGCCAACTGTGAAGACCAATGTTAAAATAACAGCCTGATAGCTCAAGTTAAATATGTAAACACACACACACACACACAATACTTTCTTCTCTTATATTAACAATGTTGTTCTCAATTTGCTCTGACCTGCTGAGGAATGCCGGTCTGCGTTTCACCTGGTGCTGATGATGGGCTGCTCGACTGGCCCTGCCTCGGCTGCCTGTCCTCCGAATTGTCACCCTGACCGGGTTCATTGATCTGTACATGACCCTCACATGGCTTTTTCTTAAAGAAACTAACAATGCTGGCTGCTTTTCTTTTCAACATTTTTGACACCCCTGGCTCCTGTAACAGAGACAAGTTCCCACCATTCAGTTATAACTCAAACTTAGGAATGCCCTGGCTGCTCCCAAAAAAATCTCAGTGTAAAGTGTCTTCATTTAACGTTAGGAGATTTTCCTTGTTTCAAAAAAAAAAAAAAAACACTCCGTAACCTACTAGCTAGTTTTCGTGTCACATAAACGTTAATGCAGGAACCCCTTGACGGTTATTTACCATCTAGCCTAGTTGGCACGTTTCAATCATTCCAGCAGCCTGAGACAAAGTTAGAATTTTAGCATCGCCCCTCTGTGAAAAAGTGCCAGACAAGCCTTTCACCCTTTCCACAGATAGGCGTGCTTTTAGTGTGGCTGAGTCCAGCGACAAGCCTACGAATGTGATGTTTTGAGTTGGGGACAAAACACTCTTTTCCCGGTTTATTGTAAAACCCAGGGCTGCCAGATGTGACGCGAGCAGTCTGATCTGTGCCTGAGTCTGCCGGGGAGACTGTGCCGCCAGAAGCCAGTCGTCTATGTATGTTGCGAGGCGCATTCCCTTTTCCCTCGGGTGCAATAGCCGCCTAGAAACTGGTAGTTTGCAATGCGATTCATGTCTGCTTTTCTAATATATTTAAGTGAACAGTAAATCAATTGTTTTTTGTATCTTCATTTAGGCAAAGAAGAGATAAAATCAGGTCTGACATCTTCCAGAGGCCAAGCGTACTAAAGCCTAGTGGTTGTGTAAAAAAACAACACATATAGGCTTATATATTAATGCCATTGAATAACTTTTGGTGTAGTTCAGATACTTAAATTCATGGAAATGTCTGGGAGAAAATAAAACTGCAATCTTACATTAGTAAATCATGTGTATTGCAAAAGTCATCAATACTCTGTTGAAGTGCATGTCTTTAAAAACCTAGACTCATAAGTGATCAGAAAAATGATTTATTCTGCAACAAGAATCTGCCACAATTTAAAAAACATGATTCAGTGTGTTTCAAGAAAAATTAAGTGTTGTAAAAAAGACTGTATACTATATTAAAACTTTAATCTGAGTTAAACATATCATCTAAAATATGACATAAATGATAGAGGTCAAAGTTAGGATTCACAAATAAAAGATTTAAAATCTTGACAGTTTTGAAAAACCCTTCACCTGAGTTAATCATCCTGAAAGAATTAAGCATGAAAACATTAAGTATACATTAAGTGTTCACATAGTTTATGGGGATCCAGCTTGTGGTGACAAAAAAAGTCTCTTCCTCAGGGTGAATCTGACTTCAGGCATCTGTTTTACTCTGCCAGGTTGACTGGATCCTTCTTTCAGGCCTACTTCATTGTTCACGTGTTGCAGGATGGTGACGATGTCTTCACCCCTAAGAGCATAAACAGTGAAAAAACACATTTTACTATCCCACATTATAATTCAGTTGAGAGTACAGTACATAGATCATGGTAAGGATCATATTATCAGACCTACTGACTGTCCATGTCTAGTTAAAAGTTATATTGTCTTGTTTGTTGCTGTATGTTAAATGTAGAGTCAGTAGCCTTGTTTGATGAAGCTTGTAAACACAAAATTTAAATTGGTCTCCTCCTCCTCAGCTCATTGACACCAGAAGTGCACGCCAATGCAGGGTTAGCGTGTAACTTTACTGCTTGTGCCTAATCTGCAAGCTAACTGAGAATATTTCATTCAAAATATAATGGGAAAGCTGATAATTTAACCTTGTGGTTGACTGGGGACTCTCACCCAATGACAGCTGGGATATGCTCCAGCCCCCCGCGACCCTGAATGGGAAAAGCAGTAGGCCTATGTATAATGGATGGATGGATGGATGGTAACTGATAATTTAACAAGCTAGCTCAAGCTAACCGTCAGTGTTTGGCACCCTCGTTTTGGAACAAGCTTGAGCCACATGGTGTTTTGCCTTACTATGGTTATATTTTTTCATCTTTGATGCTTTGTCTGTGTTCACTTTATATTTGCTGGTTTGAATTAGGTCTAATCACTGAATTGTATCCACTCCAAAACTCGCCTGCACACTGTCATTGGCTGGGGGAAACACATCCACCCCCCGCCCGAGACAACCATAACATCAAAAATACAGACAAAGAAGAGGGTCTCTGCAGACACCTTCACACGCGTATGGAGGACGAGTGATGATTGAGTGGCTTAACTTATGTATAGGTCTATCTTTTATTTATAAGGAGAAGTTTACTGACTCTACCTTTTAAATTAACTGGATCAATTGAGAAGTAGTGAAATTATAGATATTTATATGACTCACAACCTAAACAGTCATTAACATTGTCACAGCACTTATTTTCCAACCTTAGCATAGCACCTGGGGAAAATGGCCACTAATGGATGAACATTAAATTAGTACATTACCTCGGGCAGCGCTCCTTCAGCTGCTGACACAAAGACTGAATGAACCAGCTTCCATCTATTCGGTGCCTCATTGATGCATGGTCTTCAACAGTGGCGAGAGCAACCAAAAAATCTGCATCCTCAGGGATGTACAGAGACTGAGAGTCATCAGCCTGTAGATCTTCTGATAACACTCCTCGCTGTCTCTGCCCTCCCTGACAGGCCTGGATCAGGAACACTTTGGGCTTTCCAGTAAGAGGTGATTGGTCTGTCGCCTTGAAAGTTCTAGTTTTTTCGGAAATAGAAAGGGGCTTTCCATCGATACCCAAGACTACACCTTTTGTTCCGTGACTCAGAACACAGCAGATGAAGGCATCGCCGTGCTGAGGAGCCCCCTGGAAATCAGTAAAAACACCATTGGACCACTCCTTCACGTCCAAATGCTCCAGTTGAGAGAGGTCTCTCAGAGAAGCAAAGCACGTCAGGGTCTGATCCATCTGGTCCTTGGTTTGGTCTTTATACATCAGCACTCTGAAGTTCAGCCAGCTGAAAACCTTTGCCAGACTTTCTGCAGGACATTTCATTAAAAAAGTTAGGCTTCAACGACTTACAGTCGACTTCCTAAGAGAACAAAAGTGTAATTAATGAATGTGTCTAATGTGTAACATACCAGCATCATTGTTGGTTCCCCTTCTCACATTACCATCCATGAAATTCTCATTGTTAATTATGACACAGAGGCCGTTCGGTTGGCTGTTCAGCTGATATTGATCGTCCTAAAAACAAAGTAGAAGCAGAGTGGTTTGGGAATACTTCAAAAACTACTAAGGTGCACGGAGAATGAAAGGCGAGGACAGGTTAAAAGCTCCAGCTACACTTGTAGTAGGGCTGGGAAATATATCGAGTTTTTAAGATATATCGATATATTTTCAAACAAGATATAGGGTAAGACAATATTGTTAATATCGATATAGTTTATGTTGCATTAAAATAACGTTACAGAGGTGCCAAGTCACCTTTTTCTCATCTCACTGATGATGACTGACTGTCTGTCCCTCTTAACCCTGCTCCTCCTCTCTCTCTTATTGTATTTAAGGAACATTTTTATTTTATCATATTACTTTTTAAATTCACAAACAGGTAGTTTATTCTCCATGTGTTTTCACTGTTAATAAAATACATATCGATATATATCGAGTATCGCCATTCAGCTAAACAATTTCAAGTGAGTTTTGGTCCCTATCTCCCAGCCCTAACTTGTAGTATAAAGACCAACTTCATGAACTTTATTAAACAAACGTACAATCATTTTTTCAAAACACATTTTCTACTTGTTTTTTTTTTGAATTACGGGAAATCTTTGTTTTACTCTCAAAGTTTGAATTGTTTATGGTATTTCAACATTACAAAGCTAATATTGTATATTTTAATACTAGGGGTGTCACAGTTTATATTCCAACTTAATAGAAACTTATGATCTAAACGTATCTTAATTAAAAAACAAAACCAGGATCAAAGATTTTCCCAGTATATTTTTTCTCTCCCCTTGCCTGTTTTTGCACTTTTGAGGTATAAAAAACACTGAATGATGACGCTGCATAGCTTCCTATAGGAGCCTGAAGCTGCACTTTTTGAGACACTGAGGACAAAAGACCTTGAAAACCTTCCTTGAATTCACCATTTTGGAATCAGGTTCCCTTTTGTTTGAGAGTTAATACTCTGTGTTCTGCATACTGTAATTAAAATGATTTACTCCATTGGTTATAGTTGTATTCTCTTCATCGATTTCACATGTCTGGTACCTTGTCAACTTGCCCTCTGGCTGATTTTGGCATATTTGAAGTTCTATTTAAATATGTAGGGCCTACAGTCTCTGATAAACACATTTAATAACAAAAACATTTATAATATTTCATAAAAAGTCATCTGCATAGAGATAGTGTTCAGTTAATTACTCTGACTGGCATTGATGACAGTGCTTTAAAACATTTTTTAAAGATTATTTGAATTATGGATTTGAATATTGAGACTAGTAAATAAAAGCTAGTTAGCTTGTATCTGCAGGCTGTGATATGAAAACATGTTCTCTATAAATGCATTGTAACCTATAGAGACATTATTTTAAAATACATTTAAGACCTCACCTGCTTTGGCCTCTTGCTCTCTGGTGGCATCATGTCTGAGGAAATCAGAAAGAAACAGAATTACACCTCTCAAAATAAAGCTGTTTCAAACCATGTGGATACGCAGTAGACTAATTTATCCAATACAGTCGACATAATCTCTATGTTAACATACCTCTGTCATTACTTGAAGTAGCTTGGATAGGCAGAGATAACGGGCGGGTGACGTTCAGCTGTATGTTCTTCAGCTCAGGGTAAGTGGTTTTGATGTCTTCGTCAGTTTGCAGCAGGTGAAGGAAGGTTTGGCATGTCTCCTCTCCTTTATTCATGATCTTATCCACCAGCTTTATAACATGGCCCTCCACATCTTCTTTGTTGATGTCCTTCAGGTTGTTGTAATCACGTTCAGTGATCAGATCCTTCTCATGAACCTTGGTGAGGATTAGTCTGTGATCTCCACACAACATTGACTGAAGAAGTGTTTTATTACGTCTCATTGTGTCTTTGGCTGACATCATGAATCTGAAACAGGGACAAAAATAGCAACATTAAAGTTGAGAAGAATCTGACACAGACCGGTAACTATAGTCAAACTGTGAGAGTCTTTGGTGACATATTGCAGTAGCTTTACTGCTTGAACTAATGAACAGTGTGTATACAATGATTTAGTTTAATCTTGATTCAGTTTGACTGAAGGGTGTCAATAAATCCTGATAAATTCAAACTTTTGAAGTAGTTCCAGTAATACTGTTTAATCAACATTCTTAGTTAATGTCTTTACATCAGTCAAACCATAGGTCATGAACCTTTTAAAGCCTGTTTACAATCATTTATTAAACCAGTTCATTCATGAACATAGGCTACCCTACATGAAATGACTTGTGGCCTAAGCCTATATTCATTATGTATTCAGACAATATGGCAAGTTTATGACTAAGATACAGCGCAAGGAAGACAAGAGACGAACTGAAATTTAAAAGATTTTTTTTAACACACTTGATCTAATTCGTCTGTCTCTTTCCCTGAAATAGATCTAGACCTACATTCTCCGGGGAAGACGTCCATACTTTTCAACTAATGGACACACCATGTTGATGTTATGCCGGGGAAAGCATCCCTGTCGAGACTTGTTGCAGGACAATTCAAAATGTGACAGACAAACACTGTTTGCAGGTCATATGTACGCAAGTAATGAAAACAGCCTACGTCTTCTATCGAGTCTACAGAACAATAAGGACACTGAACATTTATTAGTCTATGTATAAACTTCGGATAGACTAATTTGTCATCACAGATCTGTCATAGTTTTCAAACACTTCCGCGTCGCAGGTATTCATTTCTCGACAAAAAAACCCAAAACATACCTTTAAATAGGCGATACAGTGTAATCAATCACGTCGGATTTAACCTAGTTTATGAGGACAACATACATTTTACAATAAAGTTAACAAGTTATCGGAGAGCAGCTTCTGTCAAAGTGATGCACACAAACAGAATAACCCAGTTTAACAAAATCCTTCTACGATAATAATCAATTTAGTCTACAGTGAGAAAACGACAACACCTGTAGCCTTGTTATAACTCTACATAACTACAGTGATTAAAACAAGTCATGGTAACTTACAGTAAAGAAGCTTTCCCTCCAGATAGTATTTAAAGTAAACTAAACCTTCCTGTCCAGCTTGTCACCACCGCATGGCAGACTGCTTTCGTTTTCAGAGATGGCTTTGAAGGTGTTTGTCCACACCTTGGACAATCTGAACTGCGGTAGGCTATTTAAAGTAACTATACGTTTCTAAATTATTCATTTATACACCTAATCATTTTATAGGCGAGCAGCTTCTGGTTACTGTGTAAAAAAAGACTAAAGTAGGCTGTAGCCTACTGACAAACAACAATGGGAGTGCGGGAGACTGAAGCGGTTACACCACCTAGTGGAAGAAAAGTATGTTGGCTGAGCAGAAGTAGCTTCAGGTAGAAAGACATTCCGGCCGAATGAAATAAAATATGAAACATCATCCAGATGCGTAGTCCTACTTGAGCCCAGAGCAACAGGAGCAAGCACACAATGAGCATAGCCTAAGCCTACTTTTAATAGCGCAAAAGAGGAAAGAGTCACCGAAATTGGAAACCTACGTATCTTAAAAAATGGCAGTTTGTTCTGACGTATTTACGGTTTTTAAAAAGGACTAAGTGGTTTTCTTTAAAAGAAACCTCCATCCAAAAATATACCAGAAAGGCGATTTATAGTGATGAACCTACTTATACAAATTTATCAAGCGCGTTTCGTAACAGTCCCTGGTGGTCTAGTGGTTAGGATTCGGCGCTCTCACCGCCGCGGCCCGGGTTCGATTCCCGGTCAGGGAACTTCTTTTGCGGGATAGAATTGATTCAACTGCAAATTTTCATCATCATTTATTTTTATACAATATCCTGCCTACAAGAGTCTTAGCCCTCCTGAGGGTCTGGGGGCTGCTGCTGCATGACCCGGCCAAAGAAAAATAATAATAATTAATTAATTAATAATAATAGCTTCGCCCTCTCCCTCCATCCTACCCTCAAATCAACAACAGTGGACTCGAGCGCCCCAAAACCTGCAGTCAATTACCCCTGAAATATAATTATTACACAAACTCTCACCTATCACACCACAACTTTCAATAATTCTCTCTTCTCCCTCTTAAGTCCACCTTACAAAGCACCATCTCTCCCTCCTCTTCTCTCTTTCTCTCTTTCACTTCTTGTATCCTTTTTTATGTATTTTCGTATAGTTTTGTAATGACTTTGCAGGTTGTAGTCAGTTGATGTGTGTCTGTTGATGTCTCAGTATTTTTCTCTTTCTTTGTTTTTATTATTGTATTTTGTGGTTGCTGTCCTCCTACGCTGTTTTCTGTTACGTTTAGTATCGTCTGATCCCTTCTGTTTGTTTTTTGTATCTCATTTGTAGGGCTGGGCGATATCACCTCAAATCAATATCACGATTAATTGAACATTTTACCTCAATTACGATTAATGAACGATTATTTAGTTTTTGTTTTTTGCCCTCGTAGTTCACTGAAATGGTCTCTACTGTAAATATGCTCAACCATTAAAGCTGGGATATGTTTTCTAATGAAAGAGTTCATATCTGATGAACTATTTTGAGGTTAGTAATTGAATATTTGGAACTGAAATCAAAGCATCGCTTGAAATGAAAACGACACATTTTGGTTTTAAAGTAGAAATTAACTTCTCTCACACAGTAGAAAATAAATATCTTGCATTTCTTGCAAACAGATTTTCCACAGTGTTTACATTTGACTTCTTTTTGTTCGGTGTCGTCTTACCTAAAGACAAAATGTGTCCAAACGATGGACGCTGCTTCCTTATCGTGGATTGGATGTGTCGTCTAGTGACTCTGCCCTGAAAATAATCGATATAATCTACATGGGCAAGATTACGTCCGTTAGAGGTTCTGATTGTTGGTTTTGATTAATTATCAATTAATTTCCCAGCCTTACTCCTTTGTCATGTATATGTCACCAGTTTGTCACAGTATTGCACAAAATGTTAAACCACTGGAAAATAGGTTTTACTCTTGTTCTAGGTTAAAGTTTGAATAACATGAACAGTAATTCTGCCCAGGGACAACAGATGGAAATTAGCTAGCTAGCTAAATCTGGTACAAAGCATCTCTTCTCTTCTGAGACTAATGTTTTTTTTTGTACACTGTCCCTGATTCAAATAAACGAAAAAATAATAATAATTTAGTATATAAAGACTCCTAACTTTCCAGCTCTCATATAAAATATTCTCATATAGAGATTTATTTGCAGAAAACCAGAACCAGTTAAAATAACATAATACGTAGTATTTGTCACACTGCAATCAATTCAGCCAAAACAAAATCATATTCATTTCAACAGAATATTGATGTTTAATTGAGGTCTATAAATCAACATTAGGTGGTGGAATAACCCGGATTTTGAATTACAGCTTTCATGCTTCTAAACGTGCTCTCCACCCATCTTTAACATTGATGTTGGATGACATTATGGGTCTCTTGGCACAAACATTCAAGCAGCTTGGCTTTGGTCAATGGCTTTTCAGGTGAGCACCAAATCAGTACCTCATTTAGTGTGAGCTGTGTGTGTGTACAACTTAAACAGACACAACATTTGAAGATGTTGTTGATATAAGGATCATTTGAAATGGTTTCTTTATCTTTTCAGAAGCTGCAGACAGATGACAAATTGAAGGAATAGCCAACGTCGCTTAATAAACTCAATCACTGTGTGCAAAAACAGGAGTGCATCTTTGTACTTCTATTGTGTGCTCTGTGTACACCATGTGACCATTCTTTTCTTTAAATCTTATCTTATCCTAACATGGAGTGCTTTCCTCATGCATTTTCCCATTTTCTCCTGTTTTCTCAGTCAGAGATGGACAAGGTCGGCGTCAATGGTTTCACACTCTATCCTCTGATTGAGGATTGAGCAAGATTGAGGTTGAATGAATTGAGGGGTGCATCCAATAATCTTTCTTTCTACTGCTGGTCGTGGCTGGTAGGGCTATGACTTATATCCATTTTTGTGTCTGTTCTTGATGAAGCTGCGCTCAGTGTGATGATAACCTGTGGACTGAGGTGAGTCCCCTAGCTGAGATCACCTTTTGACCCCTGTGGGCTCTTGGCTGCAGGGATGAAGGGGACCCCTGTGGGCAAACTTTGTTATTATGTGTTTGTTATTAATATTTAAAAAAAATTAATTTTGGTAACATTTGAAAAATAACCAATTTCATTTACAGATTTTTCATTACCTTAACAATGCTATTTAACTTATTTTTAAGTTTACAGTTTTTTTCAAAATAAAACTACGGAATTTACCCGTTTTATTGCAAAGTTGTGTGTTTTTTTTAAATAGTTGTAACTTCAAGAAGAATCAGTCAATTTTACCTAAACTGTATTACCATCAAACATCACTTTAGTTGTAGTCACAAAAGCTAAACAAAGAGTGTTTAAAATCTTCTCATCTTGTGTTTCGTGTATATGTGAGACATGTTAAATTAAGAAACAGGAAGAAAGCATGGTTTCCCGAAGCTCTTTGTATGTGACGTCATGCTTCTTCTTTCCCCTTAAATGTCTTTGTCATTACCGACGTAGTGGAGGGACAGCAGGAGGTAACAGCTTCTTGTTAATACTTTAACCAGTAATAATGGTATTTTAGATTCTATAGGAGGAATTGATGATGTCTTTAAGGAAAGATTCTTGAGTAGCTCATCATGTGTGTTCATTTATTGATCAGTTTTGGAGTTAGAGCAAACAAAACCAATAATTGCTAACGTGTTTTTTATATTTGTTTCTTGTGGTGAATGTAACAGCTTTCTAATATGAAATATGTAAACTCACAATAAAATATGAGCAGAATTAACCCTCCTACAAGAAAAGTTTGTTTTGGATTATATGCCAACCCAGCAGTCTTACCAGAAGTCAGAGACCACACGAAGGCATTTAAAAAGGGGAAGTATGAACTCTAAGGGAAATTACTAAGTGTAGAAAGATGCAACATCTTCTTTACACCCCCAGTTTGTCGGACTGTGTGCGTGAGTGTTTATGTTTCTCTGTCTGTGTGTGAAACCTCTAGGGTGGCTATGAAGCTGTTTCCAGTCCTTCCAGTCCTTTGGTTCGATTTGCTGGTTTTGTGGTCCTCAAACACTGGTGAGTTACTTTTGGCGTGATTCCCGGGTTTTAAAAATGAAAACAACTATCTTCATTTGTTCATCCATTTAAGCATTCTAGCAATTTATCAGGGCAGGGTTGCAGTTTGAGTTCCCCTTTCTTTTGTACAGCTTTAAAGGAAACAGCTTCATATCTGATAAGATAAACTGTCCCTGAAATGTTGATCAGTTAAGAGTAGGGAATGTGCAACTTCTTCGAAACTGCATTTCATTTTTGAAGTTTATTGATGACATGTTATCGTTTAGAACAGTGGTTCTCAAACTATGGCACGGTACCACCGGTGGTACGCGGGCTACCTGTGGTGGTACGCAAAGAAATTTCCACAATATATATATATATAAAAAAACTGTTCAGCATAAAACGAACATTTTTTTTTGTCATACTCCTATCTTATCTGTCTTGTATCTATTGATATCAAATGTGTTTTCCCCTCTAAACTAATCTAGTTTTAGTTTAAACAAACAGTTTTAATCCGCTCAATTTATGCTCGCACGCACAGTCATAAACAACAACAGGAGTACGCCTCGCGTTTTGAAAAGTTCCACTCCATATTCTGTTATAGTTCAGTACTGAAACAACAGCAAGCAGCTGTAGGCCTACATTAACAGAATATCTGTTATTTATTGGAGTTCAGCACACAATCCGCAGCAAGCAGCTGTACATAACGGAGCCAGGAGAAGCTTCAGTTTTTGATGCATGTACGGACAGTGGACCTTATCACTCCCCCTCCCTCTATCTCTCTCTGTCTGTAGCTCTGAAGCTGATGTGATTCTGCTCTCTTTTGCTGTCTTAACACTCTGCAGGAGTCAAGAGGGATTTTTTTTTTTTTTAAAAAGGCAGTTTTGCCATGTTGAACGCAGAGACTTATAATAAAGCGGCGCTGTTTGCACCGAACCTGCGGAGCGCGCGCCTGCACTCTCTCGCGCGCTCTCTCTCTCTCCCCTGCTCTCCCTCTCGCTCTCTCTCTCTCAGGCACGCAGCAATTTTATGAATAAATGAAAAATGAAATAAGAACAGGTCGGAAATATACTTGGGCCCAGGTATCGTCTTTGTGTGGGAAACACTGGAGACTAAATATTCTCAAACAGGTTGTTGGTATAAAGTTGTCATTTTTATTGTTCTGCACTTTTTTTGGGATTTGGGCAAATGTCAGTGTTGTGTGGAGTTTAAGTGCCAGTTCTAGCGATAGCCCTTAGTAGTCCTATAGTGTGGCTGCCAACAGTCAATAATAAATAATATTCTTTTTATGAATATATTTGCCTCTTGTGTTGAAATAGGCCTACAGTGTATTTTAACATCTACCATAATGGTGGTACTTGGAGAGACAAATATTTTCGGAGGTGGTACGCAGTCTAAAAAGTTTGAGAACCACTGATTTAGAAAACATAGACTGTATATAAAGATGGACATAGCCTCAGTGACGTCACCCATCAGTTTCTGAATGGTACTTTTGAAGCCCATTTGTGGCAGTCGCCATATTGGAAATGCTGGCAAAGCAGGCAAAGCACTGGAGTTGAGGCGGGCCTTATAGGCTAGTGACAATGCCTCCAAAACTTTGAGATACCCCTACTGGATGTAAAACAAAACACAACAATTTTTTTCCTCATCTCTAAGATTACCATATGAAATGGATTCTTGTATAAAAATATTTTACTGCACAAATGGTTAAAATGATAGATATTGTAATACACCCCAAAACTGAAAAATAACCAAAATATAGCCTGGCCGTATAGGAGCTGAGACATATGTAGATTGATAATACAAGCTCAGAAGGCTAGTCACTAGGCTATTAAGCCTCCTGACCAACAGCTACAACTTAGTCACCCATCAGGCAGATCAGTCACACCCCTTATTATGATAACTCTTGTCTTTTATCAAATTAAAAAATATAAGTTATATAAAAATGTCCCTCCTGTTCAGTATGTGCTGATCAGTAAATTAACTGTTCAGACCAAATTCGTTTTTTTTAACCAGGCTGTAAACATATTTATTTCTGTGGTAAAAGTGTGTATGTGATTCTGGGGCTTTTGCAACCTGCCTCAAGTGGACACTCCAGGAACTGCAGTTTTTTGCACATTTGCTTCTTTTTTTGACACTGGAGGTTGCCGCTTGTTAGATACTAAATTTTCTATAACACGTTTTGTACTATGTTTTGTTATAAATTTCTATCACATGTGCAATGTGATATGTGTTCTCTTTTAACAGCGCTGGAGGCCAACAACACAGATGTCTGTCAGGAAGAAATTGATCCTGATTATGTAAGAATGTCCGACACTTTACCTCCCTTAGCAGCATTTTAAGCACTTTATGCATTTTAAGCACTTTTGACTCTGATGGTCACTTTATACTGGTTTGTTCTGAACAAAATCAAACAGCCACTCTTTGGACTGGTTTATTTATGTGTCTCTGTCTACTAATGTACAGTATGTTTGTCTTTTGTCATTACTTGTTGCATTGGTTTTTGCTTGTCATTGTGGTTTTATGTAACATGTTTTCCTGTTTACCACCAACCTGCCAAAAGACTACAAATGAAAATTAGCCTATAGCGATAATCTGACATATTTACATTTTTATGTTCATTAATGTGCACTGTCCCTATATTTAAAATGAATACATAAATAAATGTAAGAATCAAAATGTTGATTTAAACTTAAATTCAGATTCAGTCTATATTTTGCTCTAATGTATGACACTGTTTCAGCTGTTTCTGTTTTCCAACAGAGTTTGTCAGTGCCGGACTACTATGAGGTGGCTGCAGTAATAGACAAAAACGTCTCCTGCCTCCTTCACCCAACAAATATACTCAACTGTTCCTGGTGGTTTCCCACTTTAAAGACGGACAATCAGCTTTCTGTATATATGAGGTATTAATCAAAATCACACATCAAGGTTTTGATGATATTGATGCATATTTACAAAGCAGATACACAATAATATATACATGTTTGATGCATGTATTGGTTCCTCTGTCTATGTCTGCAGTATTTGTGATGATGACAAAACAGTTCACTTTCTAAACTGTTCCTCTGAGGAGAGATTTGGCTCAATGTTGATGACTGTGTTGGAACAAAATGCGTTAGATGTCATCATCCAGTTTAACGTATCCCTGCATGACAAGTGGACGGTCTACACCAAAGCATACAACATGGAAGTGCTAGGTAAGACTACAACACAAACACCCTCAATGTGTGGATGTTTAAACTTCCCTAATGTCGTAAAATGAAAAGGTCAAAGCCTCTAAAAGAACATGCACTTACAGGCTACACAGACGGCCACCTACCAGCCAGGACGTTTAGTCATCAAATATTGGTTGAGGCCATCTAGTGTAGATCTGGGTTTCTCCCATTGGAGATGATTTTAAACTAACTTAATGTTCTGAAATGAAAAGGACAAACCTTGGTTACTGCTGTCTGCCATCCTAGAGGTCAAACCTTGGTTAAGGCCAACCAGTGGTAAGATGAAGTGATCTGGGTTTCTTCCATCAAAGATGATTTTGAACTATTCTTATGTCCTGAAATGAAAAGAAAAAACCCTAGAATAAAAAAAGCAGACACTGACAAGCTGCACGGTGGCATAATGGCTAAGACTTTACATTTCACTGCACATCTGTATGAGCATGTGACAAATAAAAATCTTGAATCTTGAGACTGAGACCTCCCAGCGGGGAGATTGAGTGATTGAATCTTGACGGGCCACACTTTCCTTCAGCTTGTTTATGTTCCACTCAGAGGCGCAAACATCTTTCATTCATGTTTTTTTTTTACGAGTTAACCCCTCCCTGTCCAACCGTTAGGCCTGAAGTAGGATATCGTCCACTATATGAATCAGTAGGCATCAGATTTATGACTGATGAAGTCCTAGTGGAGACCAAAAGGTCACCACTTACACCAATGAAGATTTACTCAAAGTATTTAAACAGATATGTGGATAAAAGGATAGGAAAGCTTTGCAGGATGGCTGAGAAACACTTAAGTGATCATCACAGTTATATTGACTTCGTCCTTTTCAGAGGGTTCTTAATATCTTGAAAATTCTGTCTGTTCAAAATCTTGGGCCATTACTAAAAGTAGATGCTGAGATTTACCCAAAGCTGCTACTATGACTCAAAAAATACCTTCTGAATTAAATGTTAATAACCCTTATTTCATTTACTGTTGTATATGTGTTTTAGAGGTATTGCCTCCACCAGAAAACATCTCTGCATCAATCAAAGATGGAGGCTTGCTGGTGACATGGAGTAAGCCTAAAAGCCGGACAAATCTTAATCTCCACTGCTCTGAATTCGAGTTGGTCGTGGGAGACCAGGTAGAGCCGAGCGCCTTTCACACATGAACCTCCTCCTGTCATTTGTTCCAGAATCACTTCTTACATCTCACTGTGAGAGACTATCTGTTTCACACATAATCTAAAATCTGTTAAGCTTAGGTGAGTGGGTCACCTGGGTGGCTCCTGTAGGAGAATGCCATACCTACCCTGACTAGTGGGGAAACTTTCCAGGGTGCAGTACATGGACTTGAAAAGTAATTGAAATAAAGAATCGTTTTTAGAAGAGTGTCCTGGCCTAACAGGCGGCAGCATATTTGTACAGAGCTCATAAATAAATTACAAAACACAAGTCGACATATCCTGAGTCACTGAGCAGGAAGTCATTAAACAAAGCATCTACAACAGGATTCATCATCCTCTAACACCCTACTTTTAAAAAGATTTAAAGAGACCAGCTCCCACGGACTGAAATCCTCCTGCAGCTGAACATTTTTCAAATCAAATGAATAAAATGAAACAAGAACAGTATATGTATAGCCCTTTTTTAGTCTTCTGACTACTCAAAGTGCTTTGACATCGCAGGTCACACCTACCCATAGAAAGGCGTTTACCATTTACAAAGAAAGTAAATCTCAACCTTCTGAGTGTTTGCTGATGAATCTTTTTTAAACAGGAAAAACCCACAAGCCTGCACGAGCAGTTGTCTCACACGGAGCCGAATGCAGATCCAGGCCTCACCTACAAGGTGAGGATGAGGGCGAGACGGTACAACTATTGCACATCAAACTCTCACTGGGGCGACTGGAGTCACACCGTCAGTGAGTGCAGTTTGTTGAAAACATTTCAAACATGGCTTAACCAGCAGCTGTTAACTTTTCAACATTAAATAGACTCTTTCATTAAATTAGTACATTGACCTCAGTGATTTAAGCAGCATCTTTATGTTTGTGTTTGTTTGCTTGTAGCGGTGGAACGAACAAACAAACTCAGCCTTCTGATCATCATCTCAATGTCACTCGGAATACCCATGATCCTCCTTGCTTTGCTGCTCTTGGTGCGCCATCAGAGGTACTGCTTTTGTAGAATTCACTGCCTTTCTTTTACCTATCACATATTTTAAATCCTTCTCAGTGAGCTGTTTCTTATCTGGCAACACAAACCGTCTTATAAAAGTTGGCCTGATGACAGAAAGGAGTGTTAACATGCAAATATAAAGTGCAGAAAGGAGAAGTGAGAAAGTTTTTCAGTGGGGGTGTTGGTGTCACCACAAAACATCCACCCTTAACTTCCTTAAGGTGAAGACAAAAAAGCTCCTGTATGACTTTTAAAATAAACAGAAACTAGGACCAAAAGTGCAGAGAAATGCAAAAGAAGCACACACTTTTGTTATGCACTCTTTCCTCTTTCACTTTCTTGTCGTTTCAGGACTAAATTATCACATGTATTTTTTGTATCCAATGCAAAAAAAAGCAGCACATTGGGTTTAAAATGTGCTGACATTGTTGCCCACTGTGCGTCTGTTTGTCGTTGCAGAGTGTCTGAGGTCCTGTTTCCTTCGATTCCCCGCCCCCCGGAGAAGTACAAAGGTTTCCTGGAGAAAAGCGACACATTCAATGTAAGCATGCCGAAAAACTGCACACATATCTACCACTCAAGAAAACCACAAACACTTGTTTACAACTGCTGCCAAAGTGTTCACGTTTTGTGTTGTGCTTACAGTTCTTTCACCCTGCCCCGTCAGCTGAGCCTGTGGAGGAAATCACAGAGGTGGAGGACACGGAGCAAAACTCTGGGTAGACTTTTAAAAACAGTACATGTGAGCAACATATTTAGATAAAATACAAACCTCGAAATCGCTGCAGAGTTAGGCCCAATTCTATCAAATTTGATAAATTAGCATAAAATGCAAAAGGCTTTCAAAGTGTGTTTATCAAGGTGTGTATTTGTGTATAAACTGTAGTGTTATGTCTCGTGACATATCAGAATCAGAATCAGAATCAGAATCGGGGTTTATTGCCAAGTACATTTACACATACAAGGAATTTGACTTGGTGCTAAACAATTAACAGGGAAATAAAGCAGAACTAGCAACAACTTAAATAATACAGTATAAGAAGCTATTAAAATATATAAAATACAATTTAAAAATGTGAAATATAAAATATAAAAAATAAAACACAAAATGTACAAAAGGTGCATTGTAGGAGCTGTGTAGTGGACTATGAGTAAATCTTTCAGTGTATGTAACCTACTCACAGAGTGCATGTAAAAGGCTTTCAAAGTGTGTTTAACAAGGTGTTATATTAAGGTATTTGTGTATAAATTGTAGTGCTATGTCTCTTGACATATGCTGTAAGTGAGGATTTTCTCTGCTAACTAAGTCATGCAATGTATTTTAATGAAATACAGTTTTACACCCTGATCCACTCAGATGAGTAGATTTTGTTATTTAAAATTTAAGATTCTTTAAAATGTGTATACCTTTTTCTGTGTGTAATAAAAAAAGAGGAATACAGTTTTTTTATCCCACGTTTTTATTTACAAGAAGTTCATTCATACATGCTTTATTGACACAGCGTGATCCACTGATTGTGTGCAAAGGACAATAAAAAAGAAAAATCTTAAGTATTTAGACAAATGTAAAAATGACAACAACAAAAAATGTAAGGACTAAAACACTGAATAGAATTTGAGAAACGGGATCAACAGACATTTTATTTTTCTATTTAGGGAACAAAACTAATACTATTTATATGCTGATTTCATTTATCTCCTGCAGACAGACTGTTAGCTTAGCTTAGCATCAAGACCATAGACGGGCCTACTTGTTTGTATTGGTGAGACTAAAAAACAACTTGACCTATATGATCATCTGTAAAGCTCCCCATTTAAAAAACAAATTGCAAAACATCAACCTCATCTCTTTATTTTTTAAGTTAGTAATAAGTTATCAAAAATGGCTGCCGTTTGTTGGTGATATTCTCCATGTTCCTCGACACCAGCTGGAAAAATCCTGCTCTTCAGGCATCAGTGCTGTTATGTCATGAAGTTTGTGATGTAGTTATTATGTGATGTAGTTATGTGATGTAGTTATGTAATGGAGTTATGTGATGGAGTTATGTGATGGAGTTATTATACGATGTTGTTGGTGGCCTGGAGGATAGGTTTCTAGTCTTTTTCATTTGTGTTGTAAACACTCATACAGACATGGGCTTCAAAGAGAGAAAATGGCACTGCATCTTTTAGACTAAGAAACTTAGAACATTGGATTCAGATAAGAGATAATGGAGGAGTCTGTCATAGCCTTGATCTTCATGTAGTCATGTTGGTGTGCCCGAGACACTCAGAGCATCAAGCTACTTATTCCTAACTAAGGAGAGATAAGATGATAGTATTTTATCAATATTAATTTTTATCTATCTTTTTCCACTATTTTACTTACACTTGTTTTCATTGCTTTTACTCTCTGTACTCTGATTATACTCTGCAGCATTTTACATGTTTGTCTTCTTGGTTTCACTTCACTGTCCGTTGGTATTATCTTGGTGTGTCTGGTCACGTTGTTTGGATTCTTTTGTCGTTTCTTGATTGACTTGTTTGTCAAAGCACTTCGTTATCTCTTGTCTTAAAGGCATTTTATGAACATCCTTTATGGCATTTAACCTTATTAGCATTTGAATATCTCTAATGAAATTTGGTGATCTGAGTCCAAATTCTGCTTCAGATTTGAGCAAAGCTTTAAAAATTGACGTTTCCAGGGTAGAAAGACAGTTTTCTCCGAGAAGCTGAGGTCAGCACAAGACAAGGCCAATCCCCACTCGTGTAAAATCATTCCTTGATGTAATATTGAAGTTAATGATCAACCATATTTTAATGCGTTTCAGTTGTTTCGTAGAGCTAAGTCAGACCTTATCAGTCGGACTGAAAGGTTAACAGCCTGTTATGACTGTATGTGTAAAGTGTGTTGTTGTTGGATCTACTTGGGCTTTGTGCTCTTTTTCTTGTTGGTGCGCACGTCTGTCTTTGTGCTGAGTTCGATTGGAAAATGGATGGCGGTGTGTGCGCTGGTCAGTGATTGGATGCAAGCTGTTGCTACCGTGCGCGCGCCATACTTGGAGGATACTTGAGGGCGCCAGTTTTAAAAGGGAGCTGCGGAAGCTGAACGCTGCCCCTCTTCTTCCTCACCTCCAAAGATAGATGTGTTTGATTTTGAGAGAGAGAAATTGTGTCTTGTTTAAATTGAGATTATTTTTATTACGTTATGCAGTCCTAGGTAGGTTGTAGGGGTTTTTATTCATCTTTCCCCCGGGTTTTCTGTCAGGGAGTTAGGAAGCTGTCTGTATTTCCCTTACTTTATTTGAGGTAAGATAGTTTGAGGTTTTTACGTTTATTATTTTTGCCGGTGCTCTCCTTGGTGTTTGATTAACTTTGTTAAAAGTGTGAGTAAAGATTGTGGAATGAAAATGTGTTTTATCGTAATTCAATATTCGGAGTGAGGAAGGAGAGGGACACATTTATGCTACGGCTGGTTTCCCCTAGGCTGGTCGTAACACAGCCACAGAGCAGCAGATGTTATACATTTTCATTTTTCTAATTTAATATTAACGCAAAATCAAGCAGATCTACTGTAATAAATACAGAAAAATACAATAGCAGGAGTGATATCTGCTTTGTTGAAGCATACTGATAGTAATCACATCACTGTGAGTGGGGACATAAAATGACACTTCCTGTCAGCCTCCTGACGTCGGCTAAAGATGCATGTTAACTTTATTAAGATATCTTACACGTTGTATTTTGATTGGAAAACTTTGCAGATACTCATACAACAACATGCTCAGGTTTCAAGAATAACAGTACAGTCGTGTTTGAAAATGTGTTAAAAATGACCAAATGTGAGCAACGTTCAACGTTCACAGCTCTCCATTTAAACAGTCAGGATGGACCTACAGAGAAACATGTCTTAGTCTTACTCATCGTCTCATATTAAATAAACACAAACGACCCCTGAGGTGGGAGACTTTTGTGTTGCAAAAACAAATACACTATAAGCCACATGTGGAAAGGAGTTGGCCCACAATAGATGATTCAACTTCCTGCAGGTCCGTTTTTTGTCTACAGAACTTCAGATAAGATAAGAGAAGTGTGAGTCAGAAAGATCAGATACATCACTGTCATCAAGAGTGGCTTCCCCAAAACAGACAACCTGCATGATTCAAGGTGTTAAAAACACATCAGCCACGACCATATTTGTAAAAGGATCTTTCTTTTTCACACGAGGCTTGACATCGTGAAAACCACACACAGAGATAGTGTGTGACACATTCACACTGCATATGCCACACTCACTCTGACACCAAATTAAAAAAAGACAAAACATTGCAACAACTTGTTTTTGTCTTTTTTATAAATCGACATGACCTCAATAAAGTTTAAACCCACAGTGACATTTTTCATAATAAAGACAATCAATGCACCCAATGAAGCAATTAGGTCCACGCCACGCAAGAAGAAAGGAACCGGACAGTCAGTCAGATCCTTGATGTGTCATGCTCTTTATGTTTCGGCAGTCTTGTTTTGTGACTTCAGCAGATGGAGTTGCTGCTGCTGCACGTTTCCATGTAAAGAAACTCTGAGGACGACACACTGTGTTAGAGTTCAGACATCAGGTCATAGTCTCGACACACAGTTCACAGCTCGGCTCTTTGATGCACCACAAATGAAAACAAACAAACACTGAATTCACCTGTCTGAGTATCTGTGTCACAGGTTTCACTGTCGGGGAGACTGGGGAGTGTTGCAACAGTAAATGCCTTTCATACATGCACAAAACGTCCTGATATTTCAGCGTATACAAACGGCCACATTTTTCATCCCGACTTGACCCTGAATTTTTCCTGCCAGTCTCCTGCTGTGCAGTAGCATTTATTTGAGACTAAAACAATGTCAGCATAGCGTCTGACTCTATTTCTTTTGGATATGTTGCACACATTAGGCTGTTACTTCTGCAGCATCTTTAACGTCAAGACATGCTTTTTGATACCCCCTCTCCTCTCATCCCACAGGAAAAATCCCCCTACTCTGAGAGACATGTGTGAAAGAGCAACTCAGGAAGACGTCAGGGGGAGCATGTCCAGAAATTTTCTGAACATTTTCATTAGTGCGTGTGTGAAAAGGGTCATAATCATAAACATGCTGATGAGATGACAATGATTCTGCACATGCTCAGTTTGACCGTCATCCCAAGTGATAGACAAAGTCTTTATTTATTTAATATTTAATTTGCATTAATTAAAAATAAAAGTTTTAGAGGCTTTCACACTTACTTATTTTTAGTGATTTTCGTATCCATCAAAATAAAATGTTCATCCTGTGTCCTAATACGTGTTTCTTGTTAGCTCAAGATGTTCTGTCAGTGTGGGGAACATGAGCTCATTTATTAAACAAATGTTTCATCAAGGTTTGTTGAATAGGAATTAAATAAAAAAACAAAATCAATAAATTGCTTTTTTGAGACATACTTTACAGCGAGGTAGAGCTGTGAATGTCAATACCATGATCAGAGTTTTCTTCTGTTTCATGAAGCGATGATTAAAGGTCACATTATGTAAAATACACTTCACCATGTTTTTAAACACTAAAAAGTCCTACTTTTTTTCATAAAATGTGTACTCTAAAGTACTTTAAAGTGGTTTAAAAGGAGAATAATATGTGACCTTTAATGTCTCACATTCAATCACCTCTAAATGGTAACGTATTGGTAATAAACCGAGAGGTCAAAGTTGAATAAATATAAATTCAGTAATTTGTTAATTATTATTATTTCAGTAAACAAAGAGAAAAAGTGTTGCAGCTGTCCCCAGCCTCTCCTACCAAAGCTAAATCAATATTCCTCCTAAATTAATGTTTTGGGGTGTATGAGTGTGTGTGTGTGTGTGTGTGTGTGTGTGTGTGTGTGTGTGTAGTACCTTGTCCAGAGCTGATGTTCTGTATCTGTGTCTTGTCCAGTGGCTCTGTGAGAGGAGCTATACTGACGTCACAGACAGCTCGTCTGTAGCTCTCGATCAGTGTTTCCAGAGTCCTGAAAGTCTGCTGTCTGACTCCTGAATCCTGATAATCACACAAACACATGCGCGCACACACCATAAATTCAAGTGTTTGCCACTTAGTGTGTGTGTCCATTTCGACTGCATGCAGAGGCCGCTCACCCACCTGAAGTTGAAGAAACCAGCCGACAGAGGACTGAACAAGCCTGTAGGTGTGCACATACGGTGCTTTTCTGGAGAACACAAAGTTTAGACATTTGAATGATTTTCTGTGGTTGTGAAATCTGAATCAGTACACGTGTATGCACATGTTCCAGATCGATGATTAAATCTACAACAGAGAGTGCCTGCATGTGTGATAGATGGTGACTGATTTCAGTCGTGTGTTTAACACCCGGGGATGAAACGAAACTCACTGACTCCTTCATAATCTGAACATGAAGGATTCTTTGCGATCAGGGTCAATGATCCTTTTATTTGTAGAGATAAATCATATCATCCTTTGGAGATTGTTCACCATTTTTCATTTTCTTTTCATAAACAGCCTTTTGATTGTGTTTCTCTTTCTTGGTTCTGTTTAAAGAGTTATTATGAGAATGCTTTAAAGTTTGAACTATGAACATTTTGACATGAGTTTAGTCACATTACATACATATACATGTCAGCTCTTTGAAAACAGTCTTAATTGTTTTTTATTTACCGCTGCCCTCCCATAATTTCAATCACTTCTCACCTGCTTTTACTTCAATCTTTGAATTGAATCACTTTATATTTACCTTTGAATTGATCTTATATGTGAATTAATTTATTATTTTATTTATTAAGCTAAATTTTTGGTTTTGTTCTTATATTTTATGATCAAAGAAATCACAATAGGTAAAGTGATGCGATGTAACACTGGTGCAGTAGGTTTGTTGGGCAGCTCATGGCTGTGTAAATCCTCCTCGGGTTGTTCTGCTTGTTGTTGTGGATTTTTATATCCATCCATAGAGATTAAGGCAAGACCAGTCTGTGAGTCTTTGGCCGTCAAGGAATGTACATCTCTGTAGTCAGAGACTTCAGAGCAGTAAAACACTGTTAAGCATGCAGAGGAGATACGGATCAGTAATCGTCTAAATTCAGCACATCTTAAAATATTTACAATTGAAAATCCTATTTTGTTCTGTCATATTTCTTTGGTGTTCTTAATGTTCAGTTTTTAACGCTTAAAGTGTAAAGCACTTTGAATGGCTCTCTGTATGAAAGGTGATTCATAAATAAAGTTTCTTTGATTTACTTTTACTCAAACACTTCTCTGAAGTTCAAATCTGACGTTTGTGTTCTTTGCCTGAATATTTCCATTTTATTTAACATTCAACCTTTAGATTATAAATTATGGTTCTGATCAGGATTTTGTTTGCCAAAGGTTCAATCAGTTTATTAAGTGTATTATTTTAAATAACATAAGCAGCACGCACTTATTTCTACTTCAGATTTTGAGTGCAGGACTTTTATCTACTGTCCTTACCTCTCCTCTTCTTTATAAAATAAACCGTAAAGCTCCAGGTTTTCACATAATGTAAAATATAAAACCGTTTTTTAAAGGAATATACATAATAACTCTGAGTTTGATTATAAAGCATTCAGAGTATTGTGGTTATATTTATGTTGAGCGAGTTTGTTCAAAGTTGAGTGATTGACTGTTAATGACTAATAAAGTATTGTTTCAACTTTTTACAAAACACATGTTGATTTAATGAGATAACTGTGTTCTAAATCAGAACTTTTAACTATGTGTTCTTATCTTAGAGGAGATAAGGCTTCAGCATTGTGCTGTGCTGTATAAAAGTCAGTGTAATAATCACAGATTGATTTACAGCTTGAGAATCTGAACTGAATCAATAAAGTCATATTTGGTGAAGTAGAGGTGATCTCTTGCGCTGCAGCCCCTCCACAGATGGAGCTCGGTAATCTCAGAAAAGGACCGTAGACGTTGAAAAGTTGATTCAATGGATTCCTTCACACATGTAGAATCCACGGAAAATACTGGAGCTTGAATTAAGGCACTCAGAGTGGACAGGTTAGTCCTTTGCACCTTAATAAATTGCCTGAAGTGATGTGTGCTCCAGGATTTATTTGGACTCTGCCTGTATGAAGGACTCAATTGAACCATCATATTTGATGATATTTGTCCTCACAGCTCACCTCACACACAGACAGAAGGCCCCCTGCACCGTCTCACTGTCTCTGATCAGAAAGCTGCCATCGTGTCCGAACCTCTCCAGCAGACTCTCCGTGGCCCCGCTTCCGATCCTCCCGTAGTACATCGAGCTGACAAACATCCCCTCGCTCTCCATGTTAGCTCTGAGGCAGGCACCCATGTGTGCTGAATGTGTGTGTGAGAGGAGTGTGAGATAGTGAGGCAGGAAAAGCACCTCTATCTTGGTTTTCACACTTTTTTTTGCAGCTGCAGCTCGTTGTCACGCAACCCGTTTAAACCTGCATAATGGCCTTTATCTGTGAGAAGTGAAAGTATGTTTTTACCTCGGTGAAATGTCTCCTCTTGAATTTGGTTTCTGATTTGCACGCAACAAAACAAAAGAAATTACCTCACAAAATGTAGCGAATTGCCCGCTCCCTCTTTAAGCCCCACTTACAACTGCTTTTGCCCTCTGATAACCCCTGCGTGTGTAGAAAGGACATTTAGCTACACTGCATTATGAAATCAAATCAAATATCCGACCTGGAATGACATATTTGAATTCTAAAGTGTCTATCTATAGTGTGTATTTCTACAATATATTGGGCACACTCCAGACATTGATGACACCTATACATATACTAATTCTGATAAACTAAAAAAAACAACAACAGGTAAATAAATTCAGACTTCCAGGCAGTTTTGTGCTTACAGCATGCAGGGTTCAGACACACACAAACCACCAGCCAGCCAGAACACAAACCACCAGCCACTCACCTCATCACACACAAAACAACCCATCCTGCTTTCAGAAATGTTTACATTATAAAAAATTAAAAAGTTTTAGTCAAGTACAAAAAAGTATTGTGAGAAAACTGCTTTATTAAAGCTCCTGTACGGAACTCTAAGTTTTGCCCCCCCCCCCCAGACTGAGTATTACATCCCGCTGTGACTTAAATCCTGGATTTTTGGTTAAACAAAAAGTTAATCTAAAATAAATCGTCTACGCCACATCTTAAAATACTTTACATACAGAAAGTGCACAATTTAATCTTCATTCTCCTCTCCACACCTTCATTCTTCTTAGTGTCTTTCCTCAAGAGAGCCGATGGTTTGGAGCTCTGCAGAAAACCTCGCACCCAGATCTCTGTTGGCCTGCAGGAAACCAGCCAGCCTCTTCAACTGCTCAGAGTCCTGAGGAGGAAACACAGACTCAGTCAAAGTCATCTTTCTTTTGATGTGTTAGAGCACATGGCTATCTTAGTTATTCTTCTCACCTGTGCCTTTGTGTCATCATCAGCATGTAGGAGCTCCTGTAGCCTCTCTTGTAGCAGCTCAGCCTCCCATTGGCTGATTAAGTCAGCGTTGGTCTCCCATTGGCTGACAGTATCAGTCTCTAATCCATCCAGGCCAGCAGAATCCAAACAGTCCAAACCAGAGACCCATATGGACAAATCAACGGTCAGCATCTGGACAAAAAAAAAACACTAAGGCAACCAAACTGTGATACATACTGCAGCAGCTGAAACTAGAGACACACTCACACAAACACACAAAGATACACACACACACACGCTCACCTCCTCGATGTGTCGTCCAGCTGTTGCCATCTGTGGGACGTGTCTGAACTGAAGCAGGAGGTTTCTCAGAGCAGTCTGATAGTGCCTCATCCACTCGTCTTTAACACCCAACTCACAAGAATGCATCAACTCGTTCCTGTGACGGATCACCTGGAAACACACACACACACACACACACACACACACACACACACACACACACACACACACACACACACACACACACACACACACACACACACACACACACACACACACACACACACACACACACACACACACACACACACACACACACACACACACACACACACACACACACACACACACACACACACACACACACACACACACACACACACACAATGAGAACGACAGTTCGAGGGCCTGTTAAAGAGCTCTACAGCACTCGGTCCACTCTTCATTTTGTCAAGTCCTCTTCTCCTGGTTCAACTTCTCTGAGCACATAGTACATTTCTGGTTGCAAAGGTGTTTTTTAAACTCATACAATTATTTAAAAGATTGTTTTGTCATCTCTAATTTACTCTCACAAATAGGTGTGCCTGAATATGGTGCATTACTATCTACACTGCTGTTTTACTAAAGAATTAAGAAGCACTGCTGCGTGTCCTCGGGTGAGTAACAAGCAGTGGAACACATGCTGGAAAGTGACTAGTATGACTAATCTTTCTATTTGAATTAAGTTTCTGTCTTTTTTTTTTAGTTTCTTTTGGTTCTTTCAGCCTTTATTGATTGGACAGTGGTTAGTGCCGGAAACAAGGATGAGAGAGTTGGGAGTGACATGCGGGAAAGGAGCCGCATTTCAGAGTTGAACCTGGGCAGCTCGCCTGTAGGAAGAAGTATATGGGGCTTTTAACAGAACCGCTAGCTAGGCCATCTGTCACCCCAATAAGCACTTTATAAATAGAGGGACAATACTGCTACTCAAAACTAACCTAAGGCAACTTTCAATAGTTAAAGGTCACATATTCTCATCCTTTTCAACAAGTTGAAATGAGCCTCAGAGCTCACCAAAAACATGTCTGTGAAGTTTCTTGCTCTAAATCCACTCTGATCCTGTATTTCATCATGCCTATAAACCCCTAAATGCCCTATTGTTTATGGTGAGAAGGCAGACTCAGAGGTCAGAACATCCACCTAGCTGTGGGAGGGGTTACTGTCCTTTGTGATGTCACAAAGGGACAATCTCCAAACGACCTGTTTGAGCACACATTTTCTGATAAGTGGAGCAGGCAAAAGACGGAGAGGATGAACTTTTCTCATCATTGGTGGTATTGTAGACTGGCTAGAGAAACATATTAGTGTTAGATAAATATAATGAAGTTTATTTTGCTAAATATGTGACCTTTAAATCTGTCAGAATGAGATCATTGGATAGATTTATTACTGTCCTGCTCAAACCACAGACACTGGATGTTAAAACAAAAAGTTTCTTTAATTGATGGCTGTCACTGTGAAGAGTTTTAATATGAGGATTAAACTGGTGCATTAAAAAATGCCTACACTTCCTTTCAAATAATAGACGTAAAGACAGTCAATCTTGGTTCAAGATAGATTAAAAGTATTGTTAAATTAGCATGAAAGACACACTTTGTTCTGATTTAACTGCCCGTATTTTTTTAAAGAGAAGAAAGAAAAAAGTAAAATAAAAAATGTAAAATGTTGAAATTGTAAAAATATCACTTTTTCCAAAGTCGTCCAGCTTTTCTTTTTTAACACAATGAATGTTACCTCTCTCACACATTTATGATCCACAGACTGGAAATGATCACAGTAGTTGATGAGGTTAAGCAGAGCAGAGGCATCACATTGATCTGCCCCCTTCACTTTGCCCTGACCCCGAGGCATGTAGGCCTGCAGGAGAGAGAGAGAGAGAGAGAGAGAGAAGCACACACACACTCACACAGAAAGAGAGATATAGAGAGACTGTCATTAAATCGAATCAATTATCATCAAATTGTAAAATCCTTTTGAGAACCTTAAAGTCTTTCATATTTTTCCATTAAGTCACGATATAATTACCATATATATTCATAATAATATTTGTATGATACATTGATTAGTTGTGACCGTGCTGGAAAATTAATGGAGTTTAATTTTCAATTAAGATTTTGGCTTCCTACAATCATGAAAACGAGATCATCCCGATTATCGATTACTGCTGCGCGCCGTGTTGCGCTCGTTTGGTCCAAGGGTTTTGTCATGTTGGGTAAATGTTTGTGAGTTTTATTTGTAAGATTTTGGCCACATATTTTTTTCACTTATATATTTTTATCTACTGCTTGTTTTTATGAGTGTTTAAGTGTTACGAGTGTTTGAGTTTGATAAATGCATGTGATGCAGAAGTTGTAAAGTCATGGAGTAATCCTCCATTATTCTCGTGAGGTAAAAGCTGTAGTAACTGCAACTTGTCCACCCTCATTGAAGTGTGACTGTTCTCTTGCATCATATGAGATCTAGTAAAGGCCTGATGATGTTATTTCATGTCATAGCAGATTAAGGTTCAGTGAAGTTAGTGTGCAGGTGTGTGTGTGTGTGTGTGTGTGTGTGTGTGTGTGTGTGTGTGTGTGTGTGTGTGTGTGTGTGTGTGTGTGTGTGGTTACCTTGGCCAGTTCCCAGTGGTCTGTTCTCCAGTGTGGAGGCAAGCAGTTGTCCCAGTTCACTGTGACATCTCTCTGTTTGTGGTGTTTCAGGATCTCTGTCTGCCACTCTGAACACGACCTGCACACTGAGGAGAGCTGCACAAACACACACACACACACACACACACACACACTAAAGTTATGGTAGAATAAGTGGGATCTAGCACATTATCTTACAATCACATTAAGGGGATCGGAAAACCATCCATAGGCACATTTAAAATATGTACACTTTCTTTTTTCAAGCCTTCATTCTCGTAATCTTACTTGGAGAAGTAGCCTACATTTCTGATAAAATCAGACTAGGTGCCAAATGATGCAACAACTTTTCCTATAGGACTACAAATATTACAAAAAGCATTTGAAGACCATTTAACTTCTGTTTAATAAAAAGTACAGATGTTCAATGAGATTTCCGTATAGCCTATATTTTAGGTGTGTAGGCCTAAATGACACGAGAGTCAAATAATGAGTAACTATGTCACACATTGTAACCTATGAAGTCGATGACACCGGACACTGAGACTTACATTAAATGATAAACACTTAACCTATCTCTGCGCGTCATTTACAGACTTATCTGACCTTGTTCCCTCTTGGTTTGCACGCAGACGTGGCGCACGGTCTCCTCAGCCGGGTGTTTTGGTTGAGAAGGTGTCCGTGGAAAGCTCTCATGTGGTGGGTGATAAAAGGATGAAGACCCTCCTTCAGTATGAGCAGACACCGACCTGCCTTCAGCCAGTTCTTATACTCCCTGTCGTTCAGACGGACCGCCAGCTCCTCCAGAACCATGTCGGCTTTATAGTTTCAGACAGAAACCATCACAAAGAAACAAAACAAGTTCAGACAAAGTCCAGCAAAGTCCGCGTGTTTAGCTCCGCCCTCCCTGTGCTGACAACAGAGCGGCCACAAGATGGCGCAGTCTACCAGAGAAACCCTCAGAACAGACGCTGTTTACCTAGGTGGTGGTGGTGGTGGTGAGCGAGAGAGGAGGTCATTGAGACAGAAAGCTTTGGAAACGAAACTGTTTAAACTGTTCTGTTTTTACTTGAGGCTTCTCTCTGACTTGAGGCAGCTGTCCCACAGCAGACTGTTAACAGTGTTTTGTTTGTAGCAGCTGCCTTCACTCCACCACAGATCTGTAAGAAGGCTGTGAGATTAAGGGCATTTTGGGTGAAAACAGCTGTCCAACATCTGCTGATCTAATAGTGATGTCAGAGTTTGTTTGACCCACAGTGTTAACTTCTGGCTGTGTAGGAAGCTGTTAGCGTAGCCTGCTTGGAAACAATTTTCAAGGATAGGTTGATATATATGACAACACTGGGTTTCTAAATTGCATTTTAGGTAGGCAACAAATTCAAGCCCAAATATTCAACTTTTAGGCCTATAGCTTTGGTCTCTACCAACTCCCAGGGGAAATATCCATCTTTGGTAGCTAAATG